>NC_069499.1:663533551-663833551 GCF_027579735.1 Bombina bombina
AGGCTGGTGAGGCACTAGATATGATACGCCGGAGAAACACATGTACAGAGAACCGCAAGTACCCCCAACAGGGCAGGTTTAAATGATAGCTGAACCAGTGCACAGGTGACATAATCAGGTGATGGGTGAGAGCAAGTTAGTAACCACTGAGTTACTGATCAGCTGATTACTTCACCTGTGCACTGATTCAGCTATAATGAAAAGCTGTTGGGGGTACTTGAGGACCATTGTTGAGAAACACTGCACTAAAGCACCAGCTCATCGGAAATGTATTGATTATCTGGAGAATAAAGCACACATACTCTGCTCACTGACACCCACACACACACTGCTCACATACACACTCACACAATTCTGTGGCACAGTACCAGTTACTAAGCAATTAGAATGATACACAATCTCTTCTCTACTCACTACTGTATTGTAAAACTAGAAATAATTTACCATACAAGTTTTACACAAAGGACAAGTTATCAATACTGCCAACACAGCTGCTGCAATATGGTGTTCAAGAAATGCACATGCACATCCCACTTAGGTATGCTCTTCAACAAAGGACACCAAAAGAATGAAGTACATAATAATAATAAAAGTAAAATAGAAAGTTAATTTTTTTGTGCAATTTCTATCTGAATTATGGAAATGTAATTATGACTTTCATGTTCCTTTCAAAAACTAATTTGATTGGCTGACATGGGGCCAGTAACAGTTGATGCTAATTCTCAAAATATAAATAACTAGAAAAGTCTATTAAAATAGCATGCTCTACCTCAATCATGAAAGTTTAATTTTAAATGTCTCCTTTTGACTATGTGTTTAACCATTTACTTTACAGTGGCATTATTTCTAAAAACATTTAACTGCAATAATTACATATAGTTTTTAAATGACTCATTATCTCCTTTTTATTAATATAAACTTGTATAAAAGCAGCACATATTAAAAACACAATGCAACAGCTTTCAATTGATTTGTGACTTACAAGTTAACAGCAGTCTTTAAATAAATGGAGACACAGAGAAAAATAAAAATATATACTGCATCCTCTGACTGACAGGCATAACATATATGAGGTTTGTACCAAATTAAATCAAATAACCATGAAAAAGGGAGGCTTAGCAATATTCAATGTCAAAAACTTTAATTTAATAATGTGGAGACTGCACACTTAACTTCAAACTCTGGGTTTTAAATGATGGATTTAAATTTGAATTGACCCCTTGACTTCCTGTCAGTATTGGGTTATGCTCACTGTCCCCCTGTTAATGAGCTGCATCTGAACACAATTTGTGAATCACAAGAGATGTAGAATACTACTTTACTCTTCTGCTTGGTGTCATCTGTTCTTAGGTTACCTCAGCTTCCAGTTGTGTCACATGACCCTGCTCACTACATCCTAGTTCTGATTAATCTATATCTCCTTCACTTGCTAGGAGGCATCAAGAAGGGTGCCTCCTATTGGTGCCAATTTCTGCTGCTAATATATTGACAGAACACAGGTGGAGCTGCAGCACAGCTTTTCCTTTGACCCATGTACTGCAATGGAGAGAAGCGTTCCTGTACCTGCCTCTCCATAGCATTACATGGGGGACTTTTTTTTGTTTTAATTAAAATTTAATTAAGCTTTGGCCACATATGACAGGGTAGGCACTGCCTCCCCTGCCTCCTATGAGTGCACGTCCCTGCTATTATACACACAATGGTTGCATCCTATGTCTATTATTCATAATAGTTTCTTTTCAACTGAAATTAGCATGCATTTATAAAAAGAGAGAAGCTCTCTCAACCTGGGAACAAATAATAGCATTATATCTTGTTCTATGGCTAGTTAACATCCTAGGAGCAGCCTCTTTTTGCTCAAAATGTGCATTTCCCAGAGAAGAACTTTCCTGTAGTATATCAGTCTGACCCTGACTACACAGTGCAGTCCAATCCCGAAATACCAGGCAATCCCTCTCTAAACAAGATCAACTGCAATACCCCATATGTACATTTCGGCCTAGTGTGGGCCTCGTCAGTGAGGTGAAGCCATATCCCTCTAGGCACATAAAGCAAGGGGTCTATAGTTTCCTGCATCACCCTTAGGGAAAGCTCCTCTCAGGGTTATAATTTACATATATAACAAGAGACAGGCACTCAACCTGGGAACAAACAATAGCATAATAAAAAATTAACTGTGAAATTAGCATGCATTTAACATATCATAAATTGTCAATGCAGAAAGTGTTGTCAAACAAATCACACATTTTTACATCATATTTCTTAATAATTTACTGTACATTCAACTACAACAAACGGGCTAAATCCCTTAACTTTCACTTAAAGGCATATTTATGAAGGTGAGAATTGTGAGTTCTCACAAAAAGGTCTCCAACATTTAAACTCATGTTTTTCATTCTGTTGAAGCTAGCTTTTAATGTTTACAGTACTCCTTAAATATTTACTATTCAACAATACACACAATTTATATTAACTTTTTATTATTCCTCTTTTATTCCTCTCCTTCCGTCATCAGTTCCCCCTACGCATATCATTTCACCAGCGCAGCTCTCCTGTAAATTACCTTCACGCAATGTGATCTACAACAATTGGCAACTCAAGGGCAGGGCCCTCTATCCATTTATTGCTTTTTTTAAATGTTATCCTTGTATATTGACCCTATGTTTATTGGGCTGCAAAATAAGTTGGCTCTCTAGAAATAAATAAATAATAATAATAATAATAATAAGTGTATACATGTGTAACCTGGTCCTTAAAAGCCTGATTGCTAGTAAGTAGAACCCCCATTGCCTTTTTTGGAAGACAGTGAAGCCTTAAAAGCATAAAAACTTAAACATATTTTTGTTTTGTTTTGTTTTCTCTTATTAAAAGAACATCTCTTTTACAAAAAATAAAATAAAAAATAAAATAATAATATATTTTAAAATTCTCTCTTTTACATGCAACCCCCCCCCCCCCAAAGATTATCAAATAGTCGTATTTTGTTAGATATTTGTTACAAATACATAGGGCTAGACTAAGAGTGTAGCACTATATTAACGTGCGCCTATAAAGGGGCAAATATTCCATTACAGGTGCACGTTAAATAACCAACCATTACAAGTGACTGGTTAATGTTCCCGTGAACTCACAATTTCACTTTGCGCTAAGCGCAATTAACCAATTGTCCCCAAATAAAGAGGGCAGTACTGTACAAATTAAAAAAAACATCTTTATTTTTATTAAATAAAAAGTCACAAAGCAGTTATAAGGGGTTAAAGAAAGGGTATGTGGGGTGTTAGAAAAATAAATGTCACTGAAAGTCTATGGGGGACTGTGTTTTGACTATAAATATATATGTATATGCTTATAAACATTTATATTTTTATTTTGCTCCTGAATGCTGCACTAATAGTTCCCTGCTCTGCGCTAGGTGGTTTGCCGTGTCTCACAGCATAAAAACGAGGTTCCTATCAGAGCCTATGGAAGCTTGCTCTTGTGAGTGCAAGGCTTCCAGGCAATGAGGTTGTGTTCACGTTGCTCCTGACTTATAATACCAGTGCACATTTATGCGTGCTGGTATTACTTAGTGGAGCACAAATATCATGTTCGCAAAAGTACCCATAGTACTAGATTAAGAGTGAAGCGCAATAATGCACTTTCTACATCATAGTACACTACGGCCTAGATTATGAGTGGAGCACAATATTGCACTTTCGCAAGTGCGATATTTGCGCTTCACTCAGTAATACCAGACCTCTGGTTAATTACGCTTAGCAGGAGCATTAACCAGCCACTTGTAATGGCTGGTTATTTAACCTGCGCCCTTAAAGGGTCAAATTTGTCCCTTTACATTCACATGCTCTACTCGTATTCTAGTGCCATATGTTTTATAGTTATTTAACCATTAAAAGGACATGACAGTCATACTTAAAGGGACACTGAACCCAGATTTTTTCTTTCGTGATTCAGATAGAGCATGCAATTTTAAGCAACTTTCTAATTTACTCCTATTATCAAATTTTCTTCATTCTCTTGGTATCTTTATTTGAAATGCAAGAATGTAAGTTTAGATGCCGGACCATTTTTGGTGAACAACCTGGGTTGTCCTTGCTGATTGGTGGATAAATTCATCCACCAATAAAAAGTGCTGTCCAGAGTTCTGAACCAAGAAAAAAGCTTAGATGCCGTCTTTTTCAAATAAAGATAGCAAGAGAACGAAGAAAAATTTATAATAGGAGTAAATTAGAAAGTTGCTTAAAATTTTATGCTCTATCTGAATCACAAAAGAAAAAAATTGGGTTCAGTGTCCCTTTAAACTTTCATTATTCTAATAGACACCACAATTTTAAAAGACTTTTATTATCACAATTTTAAAAGACTTTTATTATCACAATTTTAAAAGACTTTTATTATCACAATTTTAAAAGACTTTTAGTATCAAATTTACTTTTTTTTCTTCTATCCTTTGTTGAAAAACACATGTATATATACTTAGAAGCAGCAATGTACTACTGGGGCCTAAGTGGTGAATAATACACACATTGTCTCTTGTCATTGGCTCACCAGATGTGTTCAGCTAGTTCCCAGTAGTGGGTTGCTGCTCTTGAGCTGACTTTAGCTATGTGTTTGTCCTTTGCAGGAGTTAAAAACATAGTTATAGTCAAGCAATTGTGCAATCATAAAATGCTTTAACATATTAGACCATTTTCTTTTTTGTGCTTTTATGTCCCTTTAACATATCTCCAAATATTTCAAAATCCAAAAGAGGGACCTCCCCCCTAATGAGCAAAAGTGTGATATGTGGTGGGCAGGAGTAGGCAGGATGGGGTCTGGGGAGTGGGCTTAACAAGTGGCAGAACACATGAAGTTTTTTTCTTTAAATGTATAAGCACTCTGATAACTGACTTTTGTTACTAGGGGGACGCTTTCTGGTTGGCTAGGTAACCACTAAGCCTCCTTCTCCAGTCTGCAACCGGTAATGTGTGCAGACCTTGCTTGAAGCTGTGCACAAGTACTCTGTGTAAAAAAAAAATCAGTATATAAATCCCACAATAACTTTAGCCCTGTATACAACTTTCAAATAATTTACTTATGCTGCTGAACGGTTCAGAGACCACTACAGATCACTCTGCAAAACATTGATGGCACCCTCCATCCCCCGCCACACATTGCACCACATCAAAACCACTGACTGTGTAATGGTAGCATGTGGTCAATAGAATTTAAAAAAAAAAATGTTTTTTTTTTGTTTTTGTTTTTTTAAAAGTTTTTTTTTTTTTAAATCTATGGGGCAATACGGGACAGACCCCTAAACTCGGGACTGTCCGGCAAAAATCAGGACAGTTGGGTGGTATGTTAATTATGTCTCTAATTGCTTGTTTCATCCAAAAAAAAAAAAGTACTTACTAAAAATGTTTTGGACCCCAATCTCTGATAACAATGAAGATAAGTAAATGTAAAAATTGTAATGAAGCTCTTTATGTTATAAAGTATAACTACAAAAGGGTATACCGTATTTTTAAAAAGAATCCCCCATATAACCTAACACACAAATTACATCACATAGATTGACATTTTCCTGCTTTCTTCCTTAAAAGCATCACATTTTGACTTATTAGCAGTTGTAAAACTGAACAAGCAAGGGGTCGATCCGATATAAATCGTCGCCCGCAAAAGCCGGCGACGCCAATACTTACGCTGATTTGGTATCCTATATACGGCGTAACCTAGAAGTTACGCGCGTATATTTCTGCCGTCGCCCGTAGTTTTTTGGGCCATAGGCAGGTATACCAAACCAGCGCAGTTTGGTATCCAATATGCAGCGTAAGTGGCGAAAATGGAGAAAACTTACTCCATTTTCACCTCGCCACAAAAAGCAGCCGTAAGAAGCCTTACGCTGACTATTGGAGCCCCGTAACTCCCTAAACTAACTAGAAAATAAACCTAACACCTAACGCATGCGCAATGTCTATCTCCCTGTCAACCGCGATCTGCTAAAATAAACCTAACACCTAACGCATGCGCAATGTCTATCTCCCTGTCAACCGCGATCCCCCCCCCCGAAATCCCTAATAAAGTTATTACCCCCTAAACCGCCGCTCCCGGACCCCGCCGCCATCTACATAAACTAACCCCCTACTGTGAGCCTCTAAAACCGCCGCCATCTACCTTATCTATCCCCTAATCTGACCCCTTACACCGCCGCCACCTATATAAAAATTATTAACCCCTAATCTAATCCCCCTATACCGCCGCCAGCTATATTAATATTATTAACCCCTAATGTAAGCCCCTTACACCGCCGCCATCTCTATTAAAATGATTAACCCCTAATTTAATCTACCTACCCCGCCGCCAGCTATATTATCTATATTAACCCTAAGTATATTATAGTTAATATAGGTATTACATTATATATATTAACTATATTAACCCTAATTATATTAGGGTTAATATAGTTAATATAGTTACTATAGTATTTATATTAACTATATTAACTCTATCTAACCCTAACACCCCTAACTAAATTTATATTAAATTAATCTAATTCATTTATAAACTAAAATATTCCTATTTAAATCTAAATACTTACCTATAAAATAAACCCTAAGATAGCTACAATATAATTAATAATTACATTGTAGCTATGTTAGGGTTAATATTTATTTTACAGGTAAATTGTTAATTATTTTAACTAGGTATAATAGATATTAAATAGTTATTAACTATTTAATATCTACCTAGTTAAAATAATTACCCAATTACCTGTAAAATAAATCCTAACCTAAGTTACAAATACACCTACACTATCAATAAATTTAATAAACTACAAACATCTATCTAAAAATACAATTAAATTAACTAAACTAAATTACAAAAAAAAACAAACACTAAATTACAAAAAATAAAAAAAAGATTACAAGATATTTAAGCTAATTACACCTATTCTAAGCCCCCTAATAAAATAATAAACCCCCAAAATAAAAAAAATTCCCTGCCCTATTCTAAATTCAACAAATTTCAAAGCTCTTTACCTTACCAGCCCTTAAAAGGGCCTTTTGTGGGGCATGCCCCAAAGAATTCAGCTCTTTTGCATACAACAAATACAATACCCCCCCCCCATTACAACCCACCACCCACATACCCCTATTCTAAACCCACCCAAACCCCCCTTAAAAAAGCCTAACACTACCCCCCTGAAGATCTCCCTACCTTGTCTTCACCACACCGGGCCGAACTCCTGATCCGATCCGGGCGATGTCTTCCTCCAAGCGGCAAAGAAGAATTCTTCCTCCGGCGATGTCATCCTCCAAGCGGCAAAGAAGAATTCTTCCTCCGGCGACGTCTTCCTCCAAGCGGCAGCAAAGTCTTCATTCTTCCGGCGGCATCTTCAATCTTCTTTCTTCGCTCCGCCGCCGCGGAGCATCCATCCCGGCCGACTGCTGAACTTGGAATGAGGTACCTTTAAATGACGTCATCCAAGATGGCGTCCGCCGAATTCCGATTGGCTGATAGGATTCTAAGAATTCGGAATTAAGTTAAAAAAATCTGATTGGCTGATTGAATCAGCCAATCAGATTCAAGTTCAATCCGATTGGCTGATCCAATCAGCCAATCAGATTGAGCTCGCATTCTATTGGCTGATCGGAACAGCCAATAGAATGCGAGCTCAATCTGATTGGCTGATTGGATCAGCCAATCGGATTGAACTTGAATCTGATTGGCTGATTCAATCAGCCAATCAGATTTTTTTAACTTAATTCCGATTGGCTGATAGAATCCTATCAGCCAATCGGAATTCAGCGGACGCCATCTTGGATGACGTCATTTAAAGGTACCTCATTCCAAGTTCAGCAGTCGGCCGGGATGGATGCTCCGCGGCGGCGGAGCGAAGAAAGAAGATTGAAGATGCCGCCGGAAGAATGAAGACTTTGCTGCCGCTTGGAGGAAGACGTCGCCGGAGGAAGAATTCTTCTTTGCCACTTGGAGGATGACATCGCCGGAGGAAGAATTCTTCTTTGCCGCTTGGAGGAAGACATCGCCCGGATCGGATCAGGAGTTCGGCCCGGTGTGGTGAAGACACGGTAGGGAGATCTTCAGGGGGGTAGTGTTAGGCTTTTTTAAGGGGGGTTTGGGTGGGTTTAGAATAGGGGTATGTGGGTGGTGGGTTGTAATGGGGGTATTGTATTTGTTGTATGCAAAAGAGCTGAATTCTTTGGGGCATGCCCCACAAAAGGCCCTTTTAAGGGCTGGTAAGGTAAAGAGCTTTGAAATTTGTTGAATTTAGAATAGGGCAGGGAATTTTTTTTATTTTGGGGGTTTATTATTTTATTAGGGGGCTTAGAATAGGTGTAATTAGCTTAAATATTTTGTAATCTTTTTTTTATTTTTTGTAATTTAGTGTTTGTTTTTTTTTGTAATTTAGTTTAGTTAATTTAATTGTATTTTTAGATAGATGTTTGTAGTTTATTTAATTTATTGATAGTGTAGGTGTATTTGTAACTTAGGTTAGGATTTATTTTACAGGTAATTGGGTAATTATTTTAACTAGGTAGATATTAAATAGTTAATAACTATTTAATATCTATTATACCTAGTTAAAATAATTAACAATTTACCTGTAAAATAAATATTAACCCTAACATAGCTACAATGTAATTATTAATTATATTGTAGCTATCTTAGGGTTTATTTTATAGGTAAGTATTTAGATTTAAATAGGAATATTTTAGTTTATAAATGAATTAGATTAATTTAATATAAATTTAGTTAGGGGTGTTAGGGTTAGATAGAGTTAATATAGTTAATATAAATACTATAGTAACTATATTAACTATATTAACCCTAATATAATTAGGGTTAATATAGTTAATATATATAATGTAATAACTATATTAACTATAATATACTTAGGGTTAATATAGATAATATAGCTGGCGGCGGGGTAGGTAGATTAAATTAGGGGTTAATCATTTTAATAGAGATGGCGGCGGTGTAAGGGGCTTACATTAGGGGTTAATAATTTTAATATAGATGGCGGCGGTGTTAGGGGCTCACTTTAGGGGGTTATAGATATAATATAGCTGGCGGCGGGGTACGGGAGCGGCGGTTTAGGGGTTAATAACTTTATTAGGTTGCGGCGGGGTACGGGAGCGGCGGTTTAGGGGTTAATAGCTTTTTTATTGTTAGGATAGTGAGGGGGGATAGCGGATAGAGGGTTAGACAGTGCGGGCTATGTTAGGGAGGCGTGTTAGACAGTGCGGGTGTTTTAAACTTTAGTCAGGTTTTATAGGCGCCGGCAGTTTCTAACGTGCCGCAAGTCACTGGCGACGCCAGAAATTTGTACTTACGCAGATTTCTGGACATCGCTGGTTCGTTAGACTTACGGCACGTTAGCATCTGACGGCGACTTATATGGGATGGCTCGAGTTGCGAGCTGAAACTGCGGGCGACGCGGGTTCCCTCGCTTGCGCCGCAAACTGCGATCTATATCGGATCGCGCCCCAGATTTTTAGTTGTTGGTTCATTTTGACAACAAAAGTTTTAAGAACTAAAGGGAGATCATTATTAAAAAAACATGAGGCCTGAATAAAACTACATTATGTTTTTATGCTGGTGAAAGAGAATCCATGTCACTAAAATAGCTGTGAAAGTTACTAGCCTCTGAGTAATCTGCTCATAGTAATGATTTTAACCTAATGCAAAAATGATTGTACCATGAGTTACTGCTAGTTTTTCATATGCATTTCAAAACCATTGTAATTAATATCCCTTTATACAAAGCTTAAAAAATAAAGTTATAGCTAGTTGACATGTGCTAATAAATAAATACATTTGTGATATTCATTAAATTAATCTGAAAATTAGCTGTCTCTTTAAAGAAAAACAAATGCTCCAATAGCAATAAATAAATAAATTAATAAATAATCATCATTGAGCTCGCATTGTATTGGCTGATTGGAACAGCCAATAGAATGCAAGCTCAATCCTATTGTCTGATTGGATCAGCCAATAGTATTGAAGCTCAATCCTATTGGCTAATTGCATCAGCCAATATGATTTTTTCAACCTTAATTCCAATTGGCTGATAGAATTTTATCAGCCAATCGGAATCTAAGGGACACCATCTTGGATGAAGTCACTTAAAGGAACCTTCATTCGCCAGGTAGTCGTCGGAAGAAGAGGATGCTCCGTGCCGGATGTCTTGAAGATGGACCCGCTCCGCTGGATGGATGAAGATAGAAGATGCCGCCTGGATGAAGACTTCTGCCCGTCTGGAGGACCACTTCTCCCGGCTTGGATAAAGACTTCTCCCAGCTTCGTTGAGGACTTCTTGCCGCTTCGTTGAGGACTTCCCCCAGCTTTGTTGAAAATGGATGTCGGCTCTTTAAAACTGTAAGTGGATCTTCAGGGGTTAGTGTTAGATTTTTCTAAGGGCTTATTGGGTGGGTTTTATTTTTAGGTTAGGGTTTGGGCAGCAATAGAGCTAAATGCCCTTTTAGGGCAATGCCCATTCAATGCTTTCAGGGCAATGGGGAGCTTCAATTTTTTTAGTTAGCTTTTTATTTGGGGGAGTTGGTTGTGTGGGTGGTGGGTTTTACTGTTGTTTGTATTTTTTTTACAGGTAAAAGAGCTGATTTCTTTTGCAAAAGGCCCTTTTAAGGGCTATTGGTAGTTTAGTTTAGGCTATGTTTTTTTTTATTTTGGGGAGCTTTTTTATTTTGATAGGGCTATTAGATTAGGTGTAATTAGTTTAAATATCTTGTAATTTGTTTTTTATTTTTTGTAATTTTGCAATTTTTTGCAATTTAGTGGGGGTTTTTGTAATTTAGGTATTTGTATTTAATGTTGTTAATTGTATTTAATTTAGGTAATTTATTTAATTTTACTGTAAGGTAGGTGTTAGTTTAACTAAGGATAGGTTTTACTTTACAGGTAAATTTGTATTTATTTTAGCTAGGTAGTTAGTAAATAGTTAATAACTATTTAGTAACTATTCTACCTAGTTAAAATAAATACAAACTTGCCTGTAAAATAAACCCTAAGCTAGATACAATGTAACTATTAGTTATATTGTAGCTAGCTTAGGGTTTATTTTACAGGTAAGTATTTAGTTTTAAATATCAATTATTTAGTTAATGATAGGAATTTTTAGTTAGATTTATTTTAATTATATTTAAGTTAGGGGGTGTTAAGGTTAGGGTTAGACTTAGGTTTAGGGGTTAATAAATGTAATATAGTGGCGGCGACGTTGGGGGTGGCAGATTAGGGGTTAATAAATGTAGGTAGGTGGCGGCGATGTTAGGGGTGGCAGATTAGGGGTTAATAATATTTAACTAGTGTTTGCGATGTGGGAGTGTTTAGGGGTTAATATGTTTATTATAGTGGCGGCGTTGTCGGTAGCGGCAGATTAGAGGTTAATAATTTTATTTTAGTGCTTGCGATGCGGGAGGGCCTCGGTTTAGGGGTTAATAGGTAGTTTATGGGTGTTAGTGTACGATTTAACACTTTAGTTATGAGTTTTATGCTACAGCTTTGTAGTGTAACACTCATAACTACTGACTTTAGAATGCGTTACGAATCTTGTGGGATAGGCTGTACCGCTCACTTTTTGGCCTAAAAAAAAGCTTGTAATACCGGCGCATTGGAAGTCCCATTGAAAAAAGACTTTACGAAAATTGCATAAGTTCATTTGCGGGACGGCCAAAAAAGTGTGCGAGACAGCTGTACTTACAAGACTCGTAATAGCAGCGGTAGTAAAAAAGCAGCGTTATGAGCCTTAATGCTGCTATTTTACTCATAACGCAAAACTCGTAATCTAGCCGAACATTTTTTCTTTAATAAGAGAATTGCAAACAACCCATGTGAACATATTGAATTAAAAAAAAAAGTTGTTTTTTTTACTAAACAATTAATCAAAAACAAATGTTGTGCATGTTAAATAGGACATATCTACACAGATGCAGCTAAATACCCTTAAATATTAAATCATATTCAATAAGTATGTTAGATATATACAATGGATGATGAAAATACCACACTAAATTATGTAATAATTCAAGTTGTTCACTTTTTGTGGTTTGTAGCTAT
The DNA here is from genome assembly GCF_027579735.1 of Bombina bombina. Taxonomy (NCBI): domain Eukaryota; kingdom Metazoa; phylum Chordata; class Amphibia; order Anura; family Bombinatoridae; genus Bombina; species Bombina bombina. Next base: position 663,545,624 of record NC_069499.1, read on the forward strand.
ATTATAAAATGATCTATCTATCTATCTATCTATCTATCTATCATCTATCTATCTATCTATCTGCCATCTATCTATCTATTGTTTTCACACTAAGATTTGTATACCCTTTAGCTAAGAAATACATGTTGCTTATAGAATGTTCTTGATTTATATTCAGCTGATATGGTTTGTATTTTTTAAAGAACCCTTTGTTTGTTAAACACACACATAAACAAGATCAGTATTCACCTTTAATGAGAAGGTTACTTGAGGCAAATTAATGTAGTAAGGGTTTGCTTTTTAGTGCATTCAATTTACCAAACTGACATTAATCTATAGGCTGAATGGTACTTTTCAAACCTTCTAGGTTTGTTCTTTACAGCTTCCTTAGCATAATACTCCTTCTCAAATGGTGCCCCTCAAGCACTGGTAGAGATAAAATAATTAAGAGAAGTGGAATATACGATCAAATCGAAATCCTAAGTGCAGTAGCAGCTGGAGACATGACAGCAACGAAGACCTTCAGCTACGAATAATTTTCAGATCAATCAGGGTATTTCTTGGTTGGAGGCTGGAAGCATAGAAAGATAAAGTACAAGAAAAAAAGTGAAACAAAAAGAAAATGTCAAATGCTGCAAAGGATTCTACAGCAAAAAAAAAAAAAAAAAAGGAAAATTTAAGTAAATTTTTTATATAAAAGAATCAGAAATTAATTATTGCATAACAAAGGACGTGTATACAAAATTTAAGTTTAATAAGCATTTCAGATTGTCATTTTTTTTTTTTTTTTGCAGTCCATGAACACATCTTTTGAAAAAGCTTCTTAGACGCTATTTATTGTATTTTCTTTGGACAAATATAAATGAGCTAATATATTAATATTAAAATATATATTGTGTGTATGTATGTATATATATATATATATATATATACATCATACACACGCAAACACATATATATGTATATACATGTATATGTATGCATTGATATCTGTGTGTATATATATATATATATATATATATATATATATATATATGTATGTGTGTGTGTGTATATATATATACATACATACATACATACATACACACACTCATACACACATGTGCATGTATATATTTTGTTTAATATTACACATTGATTATACCAGGGAATTACATTCTATTATACAGAGAGAAGTTGGAATGATTCATGTTAGGACCAGTCAAAACTAAGACACCTTGTAAGTTGCTAACTGACTAAGCACAATATGCCATATTGTTTCACTTAGATCCCAATTTCTAATATAAAACTATAGGTAATATTTTAGGTCAATTTTTGCAACATTTAAAAAGATTTTGCTTATTTGAAAGTGGATGTGCCCCACTCTGCTTTGTGTAACTATTTGGTTTCATTGGCAGCATTCCCAAGGTGTGCTAAGCCAAACTTTATCTCTATGTAGACATAGATACTGTATATATTGTACTTCACAGTACAAAGAGTATAGGTACCAAAAAAACCATTATCGGTCTGAGGGAGCAAGTAAAAAATACATTAAAAATAATGAAGAGTTCAAAAGCAAAATGTTAAGATCCAGAAGTCGGGGTAAATGGCAACAAAGTTTCAAACTCAAATCAAAATATTTGTCAGGAAAAGGGTTAAACAAAACAATGATTAGGGACACAGTTTAACTTAATTTGTAAAATACATAGAAAAGAGAGAAATTAATCATAGTCTATTTATAAATGCTGCATAATGGACCAGAATACATGTGAAGCGCATAGACAAAAATGTAAAGTCACTTTTCAGTGCCATTTTTTTTCTAAAACCCTACAGTTGACAACTTTAACTTTTTGCTTTCTTTTTTTTTAATAAAAATCAAAAATATACTTTCTTTTGGGGCCAATTGGGGCACTTTTGGAAAATTAACCCGAGATCTAATCTCTGGTTAATTTTCAGTGTGCTAATTGCTACCGTGAGCTTTCAGTAGCAATAACCAGCCACTTGTAATGGCTGATGATTTATCGCACACCCGTAAACGGGCAAATTCACAATACATTAGCAGTCTACTTGTAATCTAGCCAAATATCAGGTATTTTTGGAGAGAAGTTTCTGTGGCTCAAAGTTTACACATTTTTCTTCTTCTGAAAAAAGTTTGGCCTTTTTCATATACATTACCCACAATCATTTTCTGGACCCAAATAGTATGATGTAGGCTTCTGAATGTAATAAAGGGAAATAGTCTGTTTCAGAAGATACGTTATTCATGTAGAAATTGAATATTTTAGTCAACACATCAGTTGTGCATGGAAATATGATAGTTTCTTTGTTTGTTTATTAAGTAAGAAACCTAAGAAAATATAATGAAAATCTACTTAATACAATTATATATAAGAATCAAAAATAAATAAGCTTGTTTTTTGAAAATTACACATCCTAAAAATTTTTATCTTTATGCTAATTAAAAATAATAATTGTTAGTTTATTTAGTTTAATCCCATATACATATACTTATAAATATATATATATATATATATATATATTTCCAAACGTGTGTATCTATATATATATATATATATATATATATATATTTATATATTTATATTATATATATATATATATATATATATATATACATATATATATATATATATATATATATATATATATATATATATATACAGGGAGTGCAGAATTATTAGGCAAATGAGTATTTTGACCACATCATCCTCTTTATGCATGTTGTTTTACTCCAAGCTGTATAGGCTTGAAAGCCTACTACCAATTAAGCATATTAGGTGATGTGCATCTCTGTAATGAGAAGGGGTGTGGTCTAATGACATCAACACCATATATCAGGTGTGCATAATTATTAGGCAACTTCCTTTCCTTTGGCAAAATGGGTCAAAAGAAGGACTTGACAGGCTCAGAAAAGTCAAAAATAGTGAGATATCTTGCAGAGGGATGCAGCACTCTTAAAATTGCAAAGCTTCTGAAGCGTGATCATCGAACAATCAAGCATTTCATTCAAAATAGTCAACAGGGTCGCAAGAATCGTGTGGAAAAACCAAGGCGCAAAATAACTGCCCATGAACTGAGAAAAGTCAAGCGTGCAGATGCCAAGATGCCACTTGCCACCAGTTTGGCCATATTTCAGAGCTGCAACATCACTGGAGTGCCCAAAAGCACAAGGTGTGCAATACTCAGAGACATGGCCAAGGTAAGAAAGGCTGAAAGACGACCACCACTGAACAAGACACACAAGCTGAAACGTCAAGACTGGGCCAAGAAATATCTCAAGACTGATTTTTCTAAGGTTTTATGGACTGATGAAATGAGAGTGAGTCTTGATGGGCCAGATGGATGGGCCCGTGGCTGGATTGGTAAAGGGCAGAGAGCTCCAGTCCGACTTAGACGCCAGCAAGGTGGAGGTGGAGTACTGGTTTGGGCTGGTATCATCAAAGATGAGCTTGTGGGGCCTTTTTGGGTTGAGGATGGAGTCAAGCTCAACTCCCAGTCCTATTGCCAGTTTCTGGAAGACACCTTCTTCAAGCAGTGGTACAGGAAGACGTCTGCATCCTTCAAGAAAAACATGATTTTCATGCAGGACAATGCTCCATCACACGCGTCCAAGTACTCCACAGCGTGGCTGGCAAGAAAGGGTATAAAAGAAGAAAATCTAATGACATGGCCTCCTTGTTCACCTGATCTGAACCCCATTGAGAACCTGTGGTTCATCATCAAATGTGAGATTTACAAGGAGGGAAAACAGTACACCTCTCTGAACAGTGTCTGGGAGGCTGTGGTTGCTGCTGCATGCAATGTTGATGGTGAACAGATCAAAACACTGACAGAATCCATGGATGGCAGGCTTTTGAGTGTCCTTGCAAAGAAAGGTGGCTATATTGGTCACTGATTTGTTTTTGTTTTGTTTTTGAATGTCAGAAATGTATATTTGTGAATGTTGAGATGTTATATTGGTTTCACTGGTAAAAATAAATAATTGAAATGGGTATATATTTGTTTTTTGTTAATTTCCTAATAATTATGCACAGTAATAGTCACCTGCACACACAGATATCCCCCTAAAATAGCTATAACTAAAAACAAACTAAAAACTACTTCCAAAACTATTCAGCTTTGATATTAATGAGTTTTTTGGGTTCATTGAGAACATGGTTGTTGTTCAATAATAAAATTAATCCTCAAAAATACAACTTGCCTAATAATTCTGCACTCCCTGTATATATATATAGGTATACCTCACTTTACAGCACTTCACTTTACAGCGCTTTGCTAATACAGCGCTTTGTGGAGCTGAAGTTCAACCTCCAAGGATTTTGAAACAGTGTTGCAATCATCGTGAGATTGCGAGAAAAGTGACTGGCACCATTGTGTTATGCGCAGGTCACTCTGTTTACAGCATTACAGTGCAATCTGTGTCTCAGTGCTATAGTCTGGTAAATTTTACTACAGTAATTATCATTATTTTACAGGTACAGTTTTTATTGAATACTGTGCTGTGCTAGTGTTAAACTAAATGTAGCACTATTGCACCTCTAATATATTTAAGTTCAAACATGATTTCAAGTTTTTAAACACACTGGCAAGTGAAAAGAAAGCTAAAACTGCCTTGTTTCACTTTAAGGCGGTTTTCACATTACAGCGGGGCTCTGGTCCCTAACCCGCTGTATGAGCGGGGTATACCTGTGTATATATATATATATATATATATATATATATATATAAAATGTATAAATATATATATATATATATACTTTATAAATATATATATATATATATATATATACTGTACATATATATATATATATATATATATATATATATATATATATATATATATACAGTATATATATTTACTGGATAGATAGATAGATAGATAGATAGATAGATAGATAGATAGATAGATAGATAGAGAAGTAAAAGTCCATATCAAGTGCACTCGCTTCTTCAGTAAACATCCATCGGGGTGCATATGCATAAAATATACAGCAAGGCCGAGTCAAAATCAATGCAGCACTCACCTTTTTTTTCAACAAATAAAAGTCAGTTTTATTACTACATTTTAAAACTCCATATTACAAACGTTTCAGTGTTCGTCTGACACCTTTTTCAGTGGGTAAACATATACCGCAATTTTCAGGATATTTACCTATTGAAAAAGGTGTCAGACGAACAGGGGGTATAAATCAACCAGATCGTTACCGATCAGGCTGATTGCTGTCCGTCATCTCAGAGGCCGTGGACGAGTTAAGGAGCAGCGGTCTTATGACTGCTGCTTCTTAACTCCTGATTCCGGCAAGCCTGAAGGCTCATGCAGAATTAGAAGCATTGGGGGCATGATAAATTGGCCCCACAGAGTCTGTGATGGATTGCTTAAATACTCTATACAGTGACACTGTGGAAGCAGCAACACATAAGCTAATAGAATAGGACACTCTCAGGACTTTGTGAATAAAGTCAAAGAATGATGTGATATTTTGGGGATTTACAGTCCCCTTCAACAGAAAATGATGATTGTTGTATATGGTAATGAGTGTGTGTGTGTGTTTGTATATATATGTTTGAATTCTAGTAGAAAAAGTGCAAAGAAAAAGACTCAAGTGTGGTGGTCAAAAAATCACAAGAACGCACACTTATAAAGTGGCACTTACAGTGTTTAATAAGCTTAATGCAGTAAAAACAGGCTTCATATGATAAAAACCAGGAACAACATTCCCCTATTAAAGGGACACTGAACCCAAATTTTTTCTTTTGTGATTCAGATAGAGCATGCAATTTCAAGCAACTTTTTAATTTACTCCTATTATCAAATTTTATTCATTCTCTTGCTATCTTTATTTGAAAAAGAAGGCATCTAAGCTTTTTTCTTGGTTCAAGACTCTGGACAGCACTTTTTTATTGGTGGATGAATTTATCCACCAATCAGCAAGGAAAACCCAGGTTGTTCACCAAAAATGGGCTGGCATCTTAAATAACATTCTTGCATTTCAAATAAAGATACCAAGAGAATGAAAAAAATTTGATAAGAGGAGTAAATTAGAGAGTTGTTTAAAATGTTATGCTCTACCTGAATCACAAAAGAAAAAAAATTGGGTTCAGTGTCCCTTTAAGTACTCAATCCTTTTAAATACAGTCTTTCATTATCCGGTTCCGGCTTCACAGCGTGGTAGAAATCCAGCGTTCCTCCCTGGTATCCAAATAATATGGGAAACTCCGCCTCCAAAGCTGCGGATAACCGGCCAGTCCAAAACAAGCCTTGATTAGCCTCTACACGTTTTGTCTGCTAACGTGCAGACTTTTTCAAGAGGGTAGACAACTGTAAATCTTACAATTGTCTACCCTCTTGCTCGTATTTGGATACCAGGGAGGAACGCTGGATTTTTACCACACTGTGAAGCCGGGACTGGATAATGAAAGACTGTATTACTAAATATTGAGTACTTCAAAGGGGAATGTTTTTCCTGGTTTTTATCATATGAGGTCAACTCTGTTTTTACTGCATTACGCTTATTAAAGACTGTGGGGCCTAGTTATCAAGCCGTCAACCTCAAATACGCTGGAATTCCGCAGCGTATTTGTGGCGAGGCTGATTCTCCTTAGTTATCAAAAGGCTAGAGACTGGCAAAAGTAGAATTTTGTGATGTAAACTTCGATCCGCCGGACTCAGTCCAACACAGATCGATTCTTACATCACTCCAGATGTTCTGCACACACGTTCGGCACAATCTGACTACTTTTGCTAGTTATCAAAAAACTAGCAGGTACGCTCGGCACTTTTCCGGCCCAGCGTACCTGGTTTTCAAACCGCCACCCTGGAGGCAGCGGATCCCATAGGAATCAATGGGAGTCTGACCATAGCGAAAGTACAAGTTCGCTGCTGCAGATATCCCATTGATTCCTATGGGAGATGTCTACACCTAACACCCTAACATGTACCCCGAGTCTAAACACCCCTAATCTGCCCCCCTACACCGCCGCAACTAAATAAAGTTATTACCCCCTAAACCGCCGCTCCCAGAGCCCACCGCAAGCTACTCTATACATATTAACCCCTTAACCGCCACTCCCTGACCCCGCCGCAACTATAATAAATGTATTAACCCCTAAACCACCGCTCCCGGAGCCCACCGCCACCTACATTATACCTAGTAACCCCTATCCTGCCCCCCCTATACCGCCTCCCTCTATAATAAAGTTATTAACCCCTATCCTGCTGATCCCGCACCTCGCCGCAACTAAATAAATAGTTTAACCCCTAAACCACCGCTCCCGGACCCTGCCGCAACCTATATTAAATTTATTAACCCTTAATCTGCCCCCCCTACACCGTCGCCACCTATAATACATTTATTAACCCCTATCCTGCCCCCAACTACACCGCTGCCACTGTAATAAATGTATTAACCCCTAAACCTAAGTCTAACACTAACCCTAACACCCCCCTAACTTAAATATTAATTAAATAAATCTAAATAATATTTCTATTATGAACTAAATTAATCCTATTTAAAACTAAATATTTACCTTTAAAATAAACCCTAATATAGCTACAATATAAATAATAATTATATTGTAGCTATCTTAGGATTTATTTTTATTTTACAGGCATCTTTCAATTTATTTTAACTAGGTACAATAGCTATTAAATAGTTATTAACTATTTAATAGCTTACCTAGCTAAAATAAAGAGAAATTTACCTGTAAAATAAAAACTAACCAAAGTTACAATTACACCTAACACTACACTATACTTTAATAAATTATTCCTATTTAAAACTAAATACTTACCTGTAAAATAAACCCTAAGATAGCTGCAATGTAATTAATAATTACATTGTAGCTATTTTAGGAATTATATTTATTTTACAGGTAACTTTGTATTTATTTTAGCTAGTTAGAATAGTTATTAAATAGTTATTAACTATTTAATAACTACCTAGCTAAAAGAAATACAAAATTACCTGTAAAATAAATCCTAACCTAAGTTACAATTAAACCTAACACTACACTATCATTAAATAAATTGAATAAATTAACTACAAATAACTACAATTAAATACAATTACATAAACTAACTAAAGTACAAAAAATAAAAAAGTTAAGTTACAAAAAATAAAAAAAATAGGTTACAAACATTTAAAAAAATATTACAACAATTTTAAGCTCATTACACCTAGTCTAAGCCCCCTAATAAAATAACAAACCCCCCCAAAATAAAAAAATGCCCTACCCTATTCTAAATTAAAAAAGTTCAAAGCTCTTTTACCTTACCAGCCCTTAAAAGGGCCTTTTGTGGGGCATGCCCCAAAGAATTCAGCTCTTTTGCCTGTAAAAGAAAAATACAACCCCCCCAACATTAAAACCCACCACCCACATACCCCTAATCTAACCCAAACCCCCCTTAAAATAACCTAACACTAATCCCCTGAAGATCATCCTACCTTGAGTCGTCTTCACTCAGCCAAGCAGCGATGGAACTGAAGAGGAGATCCGGAGCAGCAGAAGTTATCTTCCAAGGGGTGCTGAAGAAATCTTCCATCCGATGAAGTGATCCTCCAGTTGGCGCTGAAGAAGTCTTCCATCCGGGCGATGTCATCTTCCAAGAGGCGCTGAAGAAGTCTTCTATCCGGGCGATGTTATCTTCCAAGCGGGGTCTTCAATCTTCAATCTTCATCCCGCCGATGCAGAACATCCTTCTTTACCGATGGACTACCGATGAATGAAGGCTCCTTTAAGGGACGTCATCCAAGATGGCGTCCCTTCAATTCCGATTGGCTGATAGGATTCTATCAGCTAATCGGAATTAAGGTAGGAAAAATCTGATTGGCTGATTGAATCAGCCAATCAGATTCAAGTTCAATCCGATTGGCTGATCCAATCAGCCAATCAGATTGAGCTCACATTCTATTGGCTGATCGGAACAGCCAATAGAATGCGAGCTCAATATGATTGGCTGATTAGATCAGCCAATCGGATTGAACTTGAATATGATTGGCTGATTCAATCAGCCAATCAGATTTTTCCTACCTTAATTCCGATTGGCTGATAGAACAGCCAATAGAATGCGAGCTCAATATGATTGGCTGATTGGATCAGCCAATCGGATTGAACTTGAATCTGATTGGCTGATTCAATCAGCCAATCGGATTTTTCCTACCTTAATTCCGATTGGCTGATAGAATCCTATCAGCCAATCGGAATTGAAGGGACGCCATCTTGGATGACGTCCCTTAAAGGAGCCTTCATTCATTGGTAGTCCGTCGGTAAAGAAGGATGTTCCGCGTCGGCGGGATGAAGATTGATGATTGAAGACCCCGCTTGGAAGATGACATCGCCCGGATAGAAGACTTCTTCAGCGCCTCTTGGAAGATGACATCGCCCGGATGGAAGACTTCTTCAGCGCCGACTGCAGGATTACTTCATCGGATGGATGATTTCCTCAGCGCCCCTTGGAGGATAACTTCTGCCGCTCCGGATCTCCTCTTCGGTTCCATTGCTGCTCGGCTGAGTGAAGACGACTCAAGGTAGGATGATCTTCAGGGGATTAATGTTAGGTTATTTTAAGGGGGGTTTGGGTTAGATTAGGGGTATGTGGGTGGTGGGTTTTAATGTTGGGGGGGTTGTATTTTTCTTTTACAGGCAAAAGAGCTGAATTCTTAGGGGCATGCCCCCACAAAAGGCCCTTTTAAGGGCTGGTAAGGTAAAAGAGCTTTGAACTTTTTTAATTTAGAATAGGGTAGGGCATTTTTTTATTTTGGGGGGGTTGTTATTTTATTAGGGGGCTTAGATTAGGTGTTAGTAGCTTAAAATTGTTGTAATATTTTTAAAATGTTTGTAACTTATTTTTTTTATTTTTTGTAACTTAGCTTTTTTTATTTTTTTGTACTTTAGTTAGTTTATGTAATTGTATTTAATTGTAGTTATTTGTAGTTAATTTATTTAATTAATTTAATGATAGTGTAGTGTTAGGTTTAATTGTAACTTAGATTAGGATTTATTTTACAGGTAATTTTGTATTTCTTTTAGCTAGGTAGTTATTAAATAGTTAATAACTATTCTAACTAGCTAAAATAAACACAAAATTACCTGTAAAATAAATATAAATCCTAAGATAGCTACAATGTAATTATTAATTACATTGTAGCTATCTTAGGGTTTGTTTTACAGGTAAGTATTTAGTTTTAAATAGGAATAATTTATTTAAGTATAGTGTAGTGTTAGGTGTAATTGTAACTTAGGTTAGTTTTTATTTTACAGGTTAATTTCTCTTTATTTTAGCTAGGTACGCTATTAAATATTTAATAACTATTTAATAGCTATTGTACCTATTTAAATTAAATTGAAATTTGCCTGTAAAATAAAAATAAATCCTAAAATAGCTACAATATAATTATTATTTATATTGTAGCTATATTAGGGTTTATTTTAAAGGTAAGTATTTAGTTTTAAATAGGATTAATTTAGTTCATAATAGAAATATTATTTAGATTTATTTAATTAATATTTAAGTTAGGGGGTGTTAGGGTATTGTTAGATTTAGGTTTAGGGGTTAATAATTTTATTACAGTGGTGGCAGTGTAGTTGGGGGCAGGATAGGGGTTAATAAATTTATTATAGGTGGCGATGGTGTAGGGGGCCAGGATAGGGGTTAATAAATTTAATATAGGTTGCAGCGGGGTCCTGGAGCGGTGGTTTAGGGGTTAAACTATTTATTTAGTTGCGGCGAGGTGTGCGATCAGCAGGGTAGGGGTTAATAACTTTATTATAGAGGGCGACGGTATAGGGGGGGCAGGATAGGGGTTACTAGGTCCGGGAGTGGCGGTTTAGGGGTTAATACATTTATAAGAGTTGCGGCGGGGTCTAGGAGCGGCGGTTTAGGGGTTAATACATTTATAAGAAATGCGGCGGGGTCTAGGAGTGGCGGTTTAGGGGTTAGTAACTTTATTTAGTTGCGGGAGGCTCCGGGGCGCCGGTATAGGGGGTAGAACAGTGTAGTTTAGTGTGGGTGCTTAGTGACAGGCTAGCAAGAAAGCTGTAAAAAAGCCGAAGAGCAGCGAGATCGGATGAGTGATAACTCTCACAGTCCGCTGCTCATTGCCCCGTACTTGGTGCGCGGCTTTTTGACAGCTTTTTTGATAATTTAGGCAAATTTTTGCAGGTCCGCGGCGGCGATGTGAGGCGACCTTAGGCGGGCGTATTGGGCTGGCGAAGGCAGGAAAAGTAGACACGTTGATAACTACCGCCCTGTAAGTGCAACTTTATAAGCGTGCACTCTTGTGATTTTATGACTACCACACTTGAGTCTGTTTCTTTCCGCTTTTTTATTCTAGAATTCAAGCGTCTGCCCTACTCCATTTGGTGTGAAGGATACATTTGGCAAAATAAGCAGCATTTTTGGACTTTGCAGTTTGGTAATGTTGAAAAAATTATTATTTTCTGTATAAAAGTATAGAGATTGTATATATTATTGTTCATTTCACACTGCCTAGTGTGTAATTTTACACTGCCTAGTGTGTTTATATGCTTTTCTAATAGGGTGTTGTTTGAATTTAGATATATTTTTTGTTTTGTGTTCTGTTATAACAAACAAATTTATGTTTTAATTTCAAGGTAGTGAACTTTTATATATCTTTTAAAAATTTTACTTAGTAAAGGCTGTTAGCGCCAATTAATTCAGTGTGATTGTATATATATATATGTGTGTATGTATGCATATATATATATATATATATATATATATATATACACACACACAAACACACATGTGGATGTATATATTCTATATAATATCTCAGATAGTGATCCATAGATAATTTAAAACAATATATTTATAACATTCTACTTATTCTACTATTACTACTTATAATGAAATATCTTGTCATTAAAACACACTTTAGTAACACACTTTTTGGATTTTGTTTTAAATTATTTTCTTATTTGAATATTATAATATTCTCTAGGATCATTGTTGATAGCAAAGTTTAACTACTTAGGGCCAGATTACAAGTGGAGCACTAATTAACTCCCGTTTGAGTGTTAATTACGCTAGAAGAAAGCTATTTGTGCATCGGGTTACACTTGAATTATGAGCTGAAAGTAACTGTTTTCGCACACTAATCCGATGAGCACAAAAAGCCGAAGTAAGAACCGAACACCCCACTCTTGAGCAAACCCGATTGCTTATTCTCATGTGCTAACCCGACATGAAAATATGAATATTTCACATTCTAATTTTCTTCACATAGAAGAATATCTCCTATTAATTCATAAATATTTTTTTCTACATATATATAATTTTTTATATGTGTATAAATGTCTGTAAATACATAAATAAATATGTACACACACACATTTCTATACATACTACTCAATAAGCCTAATTATTTTTTAAGCTACAGATATAGAAACAACCTATTTTGTAACTCTGCTTTTATTTATATATTTAAGCTACAAAAACATTTTTATATATAATAAAAAAGCAACACCCTATTTGGACAAACTACTGTCCTAAATAAATCCAAAAATTGCTGTTCTTCAAATTATGTCTATTTTAAGTATCTTTCTTTATAAACAAAATTTTTAGTAAAACAGGTATCACTTCCAGATGTCATTATATAGCATGGTTGTACTACAATTTTATTTGTTATTATTCTTTAAAACGAACCCCTAATTAAAATGTATATACAAAACAATTGAAATGAATTATTCCTAAACTCTTTAGTTAAAATTTATATACACATTGAAATATATTTATATAGAAAAGAGACTAGATTATGAATAGACTATACACATATGTGTTATAAAATTCTTACAAAGATCATATAAAAAAATATACCTTTAAAATAAATTTTACTCACAATAGTTGTAAAAATACCACAATAAAATACCAGAGTATGGACCGTTAGCTTAACAGTTTTTAGTTAAACAGTATAACAAGATACTTCACCCAAATCTTACTGGATTCCAATAGATTTAAGATAACTTTCAGACAAGTATAATTAAGTTATTTAGCACACAAATGATTCTATATAACTTCAATTAGAAACATCAGAAATCGTATTTATTATTAATGCAAACAGCCAATTTATATGGATACAAGCATAAAATATGAAGTGCCCTTTTAAAATTACCAGCTTCAATTACTGTAGCAATAATGAATGTATTTGCTTTAAAATGTTAAATTATAGTCACTGCCATACGTTACCACATAACCAAATGATTATTCAGTTTCCAGAATTTCTTGTGGGTCATCTAAAAAGGATTTATCCACTATATCGCAAAGGTACAGGCCTCAAAACTGTTATTCAAGAAAGTGTCCCAAAATGACAGAGAATCTACTTGACACAAAGCCTGTGTATTTTCCTCTCCAAAACTTATGCTTCTTTGAGTGTGTGTTTTTTTCTTTGTCTACTGTGTGAATGGGTCATTATCCGCCCTCTGAGCTGAGCATATCATTGGATATTTGGAACATATGGTGATTTGATACTATAATTTTCTTTGGTTGCAATTCTTGCATAAACCACTAGATGGTAGCAGACAACCAGAAATACAGTCCCACCATCAATGCTGCAGTCTAGTATCTAACCTTTAAAATGTTTATTAAATATACTTTAATTTTCAGTATTAATAAACTTATCTGGTCAATATATATATCCCATTTAATATAATTGAAAATGTAAATTTTGAGATCAAACACGAGTATATTATCAATTCTATTTTAAAATATGATTATTGTTTAGATGTATAGATATTTGTAAATTTGAGACAATGTTGTACTATGTTTATGATATGAAACTGACACTTGAATAAAAAATATTTAAACTTAAAATATGATTATTGGCGTCTCATTCCTTTTCATTATAAATATAGCCCACATCTTTGTACATCTCTTGAGTGCATGAAAAACACAATTTATATATAATTTATGGGAGAATTTACTGTTCCTCAGTCTGAAATGAAAGAAACAATGTTGTTATTCATTTTGAAATAATTAGACATTTTAAATCCTTAATACTTCTATGCTTTCAGCAATATATAGGTTAAGACATGTTAATATCTTAACTCTCAGGCTTTCAACTTCCCATATTAATATAAATATTGCATATCTGTATATCTCTTGGTGAATGTACCACTATGCTCCTGGAAAAATCAAGAATATGTTATTTGTTTCATACATCTTTAAAATAAGGTTATATAGTTGTTCATTTAATTTATTACAAACCTGAAATGCATTTCTCAGATCCATAGAGATATACATTTTTATACAAGACTGAGGTATAACTTATTGAAATTTAAACATAAGGTGTACTTTAAAATTTATTTCAAAGTTACAATTCAAACGTGTTTTTGCTAGTCTTCACATAGATGTAACATCTGGAATTTGTTGATTCAACTCGGCAGGGGAAATCAACTCTTGCATATATTTAGGCTTCAAAAGAGATCAGTCTCAGACCTAGCGACCGTTGCCTACAGATAGGAAAAACTCCTCCTTATAAAGGCTTGTTTTGAAGAAATCTGCTTTCAATAATTGAACCAAATGTTTTCCTTTTGTACCTAGCTTGTCTTAAGCAGCAAGGAGGGGGCAGGGGTCATAGTGAGACCATTTCAATTTATATCAGTCAGATATTAGCTCAATGGTATTATTAAATTATGTGATGCATCTGTAGTTTATTTAATGTTACTTCACAGGTACCCTGACATAATTCCCCCTTCCAATTTTAAATAGGTGTAGGACACATGTTATTTGAATTGGCTTAAATTCAGTGGTACTTGGTGAGTGTATTGACAGTATGCATCATAGACTGTCTCCTGCAAAGAAAGTCCATTATTTTTCAATCCTCAAATTTAGTTAGGCATCTTTAAACTACAATATGTCTTTAGTGTATTTGAGGATATAACATTTCATTCTCCCTCTATGGCTTGTAGTTGGGATCTAGGATGGCACCCTCACAACTCATTAATATGGACCCATTTGTCCATAAAAGTATCATTTTTAAGTATCCTAATTTTATATGCAACTGGAAATATTTTGTCAGTAATGACAAAAGGACCCTTCTATTATGGAAGACATTTCTTCTCCTTAACCTGATCTCTTCCAAAGTTATAAAGATAAACTTTATCATTTATTTCATATTCCTTTTTGGATGTCTTGAGATCATAATATGTTTTAGCGGCAGTTGCAGACTTTCTATGTTCCTTTGAGCAAATGCAAAGGCATATTGCAGGTGTTTCCTTAAGTTCTCCACATATTGATGCATAGTGGCAGCATTTATCAAGTTCTTTTCTTATGTACGGTACAATAGATGTTGAGGTAGAACCATTTTTCTACCAGTCATCAATTCAAAAGTTGACATCTTAGTAGCACTACTTGGAGTTGCTCTTAATTTCATTAGGACTAGAGGTTATTTTACATCCCAGTCTTTACCTATTTCATTTACAAACTTTTTGAGAATTTTCACAATGAACTGGTTGTAACGCTCTACACCACCACTTGAGGCAGCTCTATATGCAATTTGGAGATTTCTTTTGACCCCTAGTAGTTTCCACATTTTAGTCATCACTACGCTAGTGAAGTGGGTTCCCCGATCGGATTCGATTAGCTGGGGTAAACCAAATCTGGAAAACACATGGTTGATGAGCAAAGCTGCGCATGTTTGAGCACTATTGTTAGGTGCACTGATGCACTCTACCCATTTAGTGAACAGACATGTTACTGTCAACATGTATTTGTTACCTCTTGATGACCTAGTTACTGGACCAATAAAATCAATTTGTATATTTGTCCATGGCATTACCATCCCCCTTTTCTGCAATGGCACTCTACGCATTGGCACAGTGGGTTGGAATTGTGGACAGATTAAACAACCGTTACAGTAGGTTTGAACATCCTTCAACATAGGTGGCCAAAAGTCATAATCACGTAATATTTAATATGTTAATTTGGTGCCACGATGACCAGATGTGGGAGCATCATGGCCATGATGAAGCATGAGACCTCTGAACTTTGTAGGTTCCACCCAAAACTGGATGCCAATTTTGGATGTTCTAGTTAACAAACCATCCTGTAACTTGAATTGTGATTTGGATTTCATAAAGATTCTAAGATCCTTGCCAATACAATCATCTTTTGAGATGGGGTTGCTTTCAGGATCTTCTATGTGTTTATAGAAGATGCCTACAATGGGGTCTTCTTTTTGACTAGTGATCAGGTCCTCACTAGGAGAATCCTGACTTCATTGTACACTTCATTAGGTTCACTCTGTTGTTTAGCCTGGTTTCTGGTAATAGCTTCTATCTGAATTACATCCATTAAGTGGTAGATATTAAGGAGTTCTCCAGTTATGGCTCCTTGTTTGGCTAATGAATCTGCAAGATCATTGACTTCCTTACCAAGACCTAGAACCCTGGAATAACCCTTTGTCTTTTTCCAGTGTATGGTTAAATCATTGGATACCACTTGATTATCAATCTCACAGAATAACTTGCCATGTTTGACTGGTTTATTGTTAGTTTTCTGCATGCCATTTCTTTTCCAAGTTGGCAGGTATTCAACAAAACTGTCACGCATGTAATTTGAGTCAGTAATTATCACAAATTCATGAATACTGTGTTCAATAACCACCTTAATGGTTTTTAGAACAGCAGTTCTGCAACTTGAGTGGATCTTGGTCCAATGTTGAAACCTACAGAAATGTTTGGGAATCCCATGGCCCAAGTTATACCAATGCCGGTCAACTAATCTGCACTGATTATCAATAGTGGCATGGTAAGAACAACCATCTACATATACCCAAGGTAATGTTCAACAATGGTTCTCATTGTATATTTTGTATGGGGAAAGCAATTGTTCCTCCAGGAAATCATCTTCTAATAACTCTTCCCCATGATCCATAGCAGTACAGTCGTGGAACTCAGTAAGCCCCTGTGCGACTGGATTCTTTTTGTTTTGCTTGTAGCAAATTTCTAAAGGCCAGCCTTGTAAGGAAAGAGTCCAAGCCATTATGCGGCTATTAGACAAATTTCCATCTCTTATTCTCTCACTTTGCAGATATAGCAAGTTTATAGAAGGCTGGTGAGCCATTTCTACAGTAATTTTCTTGCCCTGTATACAGCTGCGGAAATTTTTTAGAGCCCATACAGTAGATAAGAGGGCTTTTTCACAAATGCTAAATTTTATTTCTACTGGGGATAAAGTTTTGCTTGCATAAGCAATGACTTTGCTTAAATTATCATGCTTTTGGTATAAAACAGCACTAATGCTTATATATGTGTAACCTGTTTCTAAGTAGAAAGTTTTACCCCCTTCAGGGTACGCTAAGCAAGGTGCTTGAGTGAGTTTTCTCTTCAGCTCCTTGATGGCTGTCTCTTGAGTCTCACACCAGTGCCATTTCACATCCTTCTTTAGAAGAAGTAGCAGTGGTTTACCTAATTCTGCATAATTATCAGTAAATTTGTGAGAATAATTTGTCAAAACCAGGATTGATCTCAATTCCTTTAAGTTAGTTGGGTTTTTAGAATTTATTATAACTTCCACCTTTTTCTTCTGAGGATTTAACCCTTCAGAAGTAACTTCATGTCCTAAGAAGTTTACACGAGTGCGGCACATTGAGCTTTTTGTAGGGATAAAGTCTGTGCTTTGGATTAAAACATCATCAACATAAGATAAGGTCCCCCTTTCCAGTGCATCAGACATAGCCTTATGCATGAATACAGCAAATTCATGTCCTGAATTTATGTATCCAAACGGGAGCCTTTGGAATGCATACTGGACCATTTGGAATGAAAATGCAAGCTTATGGTCCAATATCCCTGTGCACTACAATGGCAGTGAATATTTTAGATCCCTGCATCTGCACTAGGCACTGGTCAATATATGGCACAAGCCAGCCAGACATGTACACTCATTTGTTTAGCTGTCATAAGTCAGCACACAAACGCCATTGACCATTGGGCTTAAGAACACCTAGAATAGGATTGTTATCAGAGCCTGACTGATAATACCTCTTTCTTCCAAGTTCCTTATGATTTCTGAAAGAGAATCATATGAGGCTAAAGGAAGTCTGTATTGTTTAACAAAGACAGG
Source organism: Bombina bombina (assembly GCF_027579735.1). Taxonomy (NCBI): domain Eukaryota; kingdom Metazoa; phylum Chordata; class Amphibia; order Anura; family Bombinatoridae; genus Bombina; species Bombina bombina. The sequence goes on from NC_069499.1 coordinate 663,563,685, forward strand.
CGGTGCATTGGGATCTGTTTGGATTCTTGCAATGTGCAAGTCTGTAGTACCACAGTCATAAGAATTCCTAGCAAAATAATCCTTGTACTCCATCAGGAGTTCTCATAGCTGTCAGCGTTCATCATCACTGGAACAGACATTAGCTAAGGAGATTTGCTCTTCAGGCTGTCCTATTCCATAGGTTTCTTCCAACCTAGAGGTGAGATCCCATTGATTATAATTTACATTACCCCCATGGCTCTGGGTATTGGGGTATTCTTGTTCTTTGATCAGCTGATCAAATACTAGAGAGGCTTCTTCAATTTTACAGATGCCTTCCTCTGAGATGAAGGGATAAATAGACTGAAATGTAAATAGTCCCTCTGGTATAGATGCAAAGGATTGTTCTATCCATTGTTCTTCAGTTAAGTATCCTTCAGGTATTAGCCCAATTACATTATTCTGGAATCCAAAAGTGTAATAACTTGATTCCAGCACATATCCTATGGTAGTTCCCTTGGATAAGATTATATCCTGTGGCCTCATGTTATGCACAATAACGTATTGGAATAGTTCCAATATTTACCATATGAGGATGGCTCATTGTTATACCCAGATTTTGCACTCTATGGGAGAGGCATATTAGTGTTTCGGACGTTTTTAATTTCAGACCTCTTTTTACCAGTAAGGATAAGAGAAATGTATCAGCCCCAGCAGGGACTACAACATTGTTAGACACATGCATATTCAGCATATGGTAATTGCTGATTTGATTTCAGAGCCTCATTTTCATCCTGAAATACTTCAGGGTCCCCTTTTATCCTGCTCCAGAGGCAAAGGTTAATTAAATCTATTTGTATGGCATATCTATGTAAGAGATCATTGCCAATATATATTTGATTATGGGAGTATTTAAAACTAAAAACAGGTGCTTTGCTTATTTATTACCTATGGAGATAGATAATAAACATTTAGCTGTGACATTATAGCTTTCAGACCTGTCATCCAGGCCATAGACACAGTGGTCTTGGGGAGAAAGATATTTAATCACTTTAGGCTCAGTGATCTGCCCTAATAAGCCTTCACTTATATGGCTAGATTCCTGTTTTAAGTTCAATTTAGCATACTTAGTTTTACCAAGGTTATGCACTTGTATAAGGATAAATAGATCCTCTTCAACTTTCGCAATTTCTGAGAGGAATTGAGAATGATCTCCCCCTTTAGAGGATTTAGGGTCCCCCTTGTGGAGGTATATGGAGGAGGAAATATTCGCTATCTTTCCAGGCGAAATTTTAAAAGTATTACCATCAAAGCCACTTAAAGGAGTCTGATCATCTAGTTGTAGGATAGTGATTTCAGGTATAGAGTCATTCCTGAAATAAATTTCCACAGCATCTGGCTTCTCTTCCACCACGTGACAGTTATGTAGGGTGTTATATATACCGGACCACTCATAATTAATAGGCCTTTTTATTTGTGACCAAATTACATTATTTATGCAATCAATTATGGTGTTTAATCGCTTCAGGAGATCACAACCAATAATCAAACGATCAGTTGGCAGATCCACTATAATGACAGGGTGTCTTATTACCCTGTTCCCAGCCTAAGTTTTAATCATAGTTCACATTTGGCAAACAGCACACACCTGATGCACATGGTAGAGGGCCACTGCAAACACCTCTCTGTAAGATAGCAGCAACTGGATTCCACAGCACCAATAATAAGGAAAACATTTTTTAAACTTTAAAGCATTTATTGATCCTTTTAGCTTTCATAAAGCATAGGCACACAGCAGCAAATGCAATGTTTTGGGCTATTAACCCTTAGCATGAGTAAGGGTTAATAGCCTGAAACGTTGCATTTGCTACTGTGTGCCTATGCTTTATGAAAGCTAAAAGGATCAATAAATGCTTTAAAGTTTAAAAACTTTTTCCCCCCCCCCCTTTTTTTTTTTTTTTTTTTTCTCTCCCCCCTTCTCTTTCCTTAGGGTATCTCCACCGAATCAGGACACTACACTCCCCCTTAAAAAATGAAAACAGATAACAGAGTGTTATGCTTATTATCTCAAAATGGTAAGGGCCTCAACAGCCCACAGAAGCGTAACAAGGCGTTATATAGTTTTCATAAAGATAAAGGGGATATAGTTTTTGTACAAGAATCCCATTTTAACAGAGACAATGTTCCTAATTTCACAAATCATTATTTCCCAACTATCTACCAGAGTTCGAATAAATCAAATAAAAATGGGGTGTGTATACTGTTTCATAGAAATGTACCATTTCACCTTATCCAGATGGATATGGATGAGGAGGGTAGATTTTTATGTTTAGTAGGTCTATTATATAATAGGCCTATCACCTTAGTGAACGTGTATGCACCAAATAGGGGGCAGAGCTTATTCTTTAAAAAAATCAGCAACCGGATAATAGACATACAGAAAGGAACCCTGGTTATAGGAGGGGATTTTAATTTACCAATGGATCCGGTAGAGGATTGTTCTAAATCTAGAAGTAATACTCCCAAACAGATTATTAAAGCAGTTAAAACGAGCCTTCTTTCTCTCTCTCTAATAGACGTTTGGAGGACTCTCCACCCCGCCACCAGAGATTTCACTTTTTATTCGGCACCTCAAAAATCTTACTCACGTATAGACTATTTTTGGATAGATCAAAATAGCTACATCCTAGCCCAAGAGGCTAAAATACACAATATTACGTGGTCAGACCACTCGTTAATTTCTTTGAAGATGAGCTGGCCTCAAAAACCAGTAATTCCATATCAATGGCGTCTAGATGATAACCTCTTAAAGGACCCCTTAATAAGACAGTCTATACTAAATTCTATCGAATCTTATTTTGAAACGAACGCCATAGAGGAAACTTCACCAAGTAATTGGTGGGTGGCCCATAAAGCTGTAATAAGGGGTGAATTTATAAAACATAAATCTAGAATAAACAGACAAGCCAGAGAACAATTCGCACATTTAATGGATTTACTCTCTAGGGCAGAACATAAACATAAAAAGGACCCGAATAACAAACAATTAGCAGACTCCCTTAAAAGGGAACGTGAAAACCTTAATATCTATTTGAATAAGGGGGTTCAACGTAGAGCTTTACAACTTAAAAAAGTGTTCTTTAATGGTGAAAATAAAGCTGGGAGATTGCTAGCTCGTTCTTTAAAAAAAAGAACGTTACAAACTTATGTATCTAAAATAACGGATGGATTAGGCAATTATAAAACAGGGAGTCAGGATATAGCTAAGATTTTTCAGGGTTATTATCAACAGTTATATAATTTAGATAAACATAACAACTCAAAAAGTTCTCAAATAAACAAAGCTACATATATAAATGAAACAAAAGTCCCCACTATAACGGAGCCCCAAAAAAAAATGCTAGAAGAACCTTTTTCCTTACAAGAAATTAAACAGACTATCAAAAAGTTTGCACCAGGGAAAAGTCCAGGAATTGATGGATTCAGTTCAAACTACTATAAAATATTTATTGAGACCCTGGCCCCAAAACTTTTACTTTTCTTTAATTCCTCAAGTACAGAGCCACTTCTGGCAAAAGAGATGCTTGAAGCAAAGATAATAGTACTACATAAGGCAGGAAAGGATCCAGCACTACCAGCTAGTTACAGGCCTATTTCTCTGCTGAATAATGATGTTAAAATCTACGCTAAATTGATAGCGAATAGAATAAATAAAATATTACCAGAAATCATACATTTAGATCAGGTGGGTTTTGTTCCGAATAGAGAAGCAAGAGATAATACCATCAAAGCATTACAGTTAATAAAGTATGCAAAATTATATAAAATACCCATGGTCACATTATCATTGGACGCAGAAAAGGCCTTTGACCGGCTAGACTGGTCCTTCCTACAATTAACACTCAGTAGATTTGGTTTTGGGGAAAAAATAATACAGCGTATTTTTAATTTATATACATTACCAGCAGCTAGAGTAAAAATCAATGGAGTAATTTCGGATCCATTTACAATTACAAACGGCACCAGACAGGGCTGCCCCCTGTCCCCCTTGTTATTCATTATTTCAATGGAGATATTAGCAGCTAAAATCCGTTCAGAGGAAAACATTAAAGGAATAAAAATAGGGGATCTAGAATACAAGATCTCATTGTACGCAGATGACGTGCTATTAACATTAACGGAGCCTGCAAGATCCATTAAAACCCTGGAGTTGATTCTGCAGGAATTTGGGATTCACTCAAATTTTCTTATAAACAAAAATAAATCGGAAGCACTTAAGTATGCAATTTCCCCTAGCGAATATAGAAAGTGTAAATCTGATAGTTCTTTTGTGTGGAAAGAAACTTCCTTAAAATATTTAGGAGTACAATTAACACTGGACGATACACGGCTCTTCTTAGAAAACTACGTTAACCTAAAGTCCAGACTCCAAACGGATCTTAGTTCGTGGAGACTGAAAATGACATCATGGCTAGGGAGAATACATATAGTAAAAATGAATGTGCTTCCACGTATCTTATATATTTTCCAGACTGTCCCTATTAATATCCCGAGTACTTATTGTACTAATCTACAGAAAATAATTAACTCCTTTATTTGGAGTAAAATTAAGCCAAGAATTAAGGCTTCTATTCTGTATAGGTCAAGAAAAGAGGGAGGTTTGGGAGTTCCAAATATTAGAAATTATCACAGAGCAATAATTCTTCAGAGGATTTTAGACTGGCATATAAACCAAAAGAATAAAGCCTGGGTTCAGTTAGAAAATAAGTTGATACCATCACAACCAATGCATAAACTGATTTGGACTCCAATAGAGGGTAGACCTGTAAATATTATGAGGTTCCCAATGATCATGCACATCTTTACGAATTGGGGAAAAATTATAACAGACTGCCCTTCTATTTCTTCTATCCCGTCACCTTTACTCCCGATTACGAATAATGCCGAGCTGCAGGGGGGACTTATTCCTAGTTGAGATAGTCAATTGAATTTACATCAATCTACACCGTTATATTTTTTCTTAAATAACGGGAAGCTCAAATCACAACAGGAGTTGGGAGACCTGTCGGGTGGTACATATGGTAATTGGTTAAAATATCTACAATTACAAAACTTCGTGGCCTTACATTCAGAAAAAGAAAAACTAACTAGGCAATTAACTTTATTTGAGAAAATTTGTTTTAATGAATCTTCAATTAGAAGTACGGTTTCACTTAGTTATAAACTCCTTAACTCTTCAGATGATTTTATAAAACATAGGTTTATGCAAAAATGGGAAATCGAGACAGGGATACATATAGAAGATTCAGTCTGGAAGTCCATATGTGATAATGTAGCTAGTTCTTCCTCCTCTTCCAACATCCAGGAGTTAAATTACAAAATACTTACCAGGTGGTATTTGACACCTGCTAGACTCCATAGCATATACCCAAATGCCTCCATTTATTGTTGGAGGGGGTGTGGGGGAATAGGAAATATACAACACATATGGTGGGATTGTCCCAGGGTGAAAGGTGCGTGGGGAATAATTTCAAGCTGTATTCAAAAGATTAGTGGGAAGTTAGATTTTCAATTAGATATATTCACTGCCCTTTTGGCTAAACCTCTGAAAAATATTTGTAAAACAAAAGCCAAATTAATAACGTACGTGCTAAATGGAATGAAATCTCTATTGGCTAGAAACTGGAAAAAAACATGTATACCCGACAGGGAAATGTTGTTCACAAGAATTGATGAATTATTAATTCTAGAAGAGTACACATATGTAAGATCCAATAGAGAAGAGATTTTCCAAGAAATACGTTTACATTGGGAGGAATTTAAAAAAGCCAATTGAAATTAGGATTAAGAGCGCCTTAGGTAGGGGTAGGACCATAAGTGTACAGGATGTAAGGAAGGGGTTGGGTTGGGTTTTTTTTTTTTTCTTTCATGGTTGTGGTGGTTGGATGGAGGATGATTGATGGGTTAGGACATGTATATGGAAAAAATTCTAGAATTAATTAAGCCTTGTTAAGGAATGTTCTGGATATGTTTTAAATGTCTGTATTATAATATGTATCATGTGAATGTTAAGCATATTCTGAAATTAAATAAAATTAAAAAAAAAAAAAAAAAAACTTTTTTTCCTTATTATTAGTTTTAATCATGCCGTACCGTAGACTTTGAGAGAGTCACCCCCAACACCTATTAGTGAACCATCAAATTCTTTTATCTTCAGTTTGTGGGATGTTAGCTCATTTAGCTGTGTGTTGTACCTGTGGGATAAAATAGTTGCCTGAGATCCAGAATCAATTAATTCCATGATAGGGTTAGCAACTGAATCCTGGAGCTCAGCTAATACATAATATCTCCCTGCAGTTTCTACCATTTCACACATAAAATTAGCATGATTACATATAATAGTGGGTTTTGGAGAATATTCATACTCATTCACTTCCTCTATAATAGGGCTGATTGGGTTCCTGTGTACTGCATGTGTGGGAATAAGGTTAGTTGAAAACTGTAAAGGAAGAGGTTTGTTAGAACTTCCAGGCTGAGGTTGCTTGTCATCACAGCTAAAATGTCCATTTCTGGGCTGTATTGAGAGAACATGATTAGTACCATTATTAATATTTATCATTTTATTTGGTATATCTCTCCCTTCTCTCTCAGGTAATACTGCAGTATTTATGACTGTGCCTATGACCCACTGCTGACCACTGGCTGTACCCCTAAAAAAAGGATTATTAGGTTTCTGAGCCATCAAAGATTGACTCATAGTAGTAAATGGTGTACATAATTGACTTACTTATGTACTGAGTTGGCCCACTTGAATGGACAAGCTACTTTTACCCATGGACCGGTTTTTTGATATCCCAGGGTATTGACTGGATCCTTCGTATCCCTCAGAATCATAGCTATTGTTCCTATTTTGACATGGTTGTCTTTGGGGTTCAACTTGTTCAGCATTAATGTCTTCGGGAGCACTATTTACTTGGTATGTCTGGTTACCCTGAGAGTATTTTTGCCACTTTTGGTATTTATTTTTACGGGGGTACCGATAACCTTGTGGGTTTTCATCTCTTTGAGGATAACTATTTGTTTGGGTATGCCCCCCATTTGGAGTATATTCTCTCTGCACCTAGGCCCATGATGGAGGAGGGGCGGAGTTAAAAGTTTGTGGGGAAGGCCTGTTTTCTCGGGCCACATCCGCATAAGTTTTCTTGTTAGACTGCAAATTGAGGGGGCTAGGTGACACCCTAGATTCTGCCACAATTTCGGGGCTGGACCTTGGTTCCCTTTTAACTCCCTGTTCACTGGACTGCTTAATAGAGTATAACTTTGTACTCTATTTGATCAATGTAGCATGAAGTACCGCACTCACTGCACAGCCAGGAACAGGTTCACTAAACCCAGCATCGATACAAAGAAATCAAATTGTTCTAGCTGGTGCAAAAATGACTTTTATTTGTGCAAAACAGGGATCAGTAAGCAACGTTTCAGGCCTAAACTTGGCCCTTTCTCAAGCTTGACAATAGATTAGTGAACAAACATTTAAATAGCCATACTGGCGCCAAATATTGTGATTAAAAGTGAGAGGGCAACATTGTATAATTTTTAATCACAATATTTGGTGCCAGTATGGCTATTTAAATGTTTGTTCACTAATCTATTGTCAAGCTTGAGAAAGGGCCAAGTTTAGGCCTGAAACGTTGCTTACTGATCCCTGTTTTGCACAAATAAAAGTCATTTTTGCACCAGCTGGAACAATTTGATTTCTTACTCTATTTGATCAGTCAGTCCAATGAGCAGTTCTCATCAAAATCTCTAGCTAATTTAACTTTGATGTGTGTGAGCAATGCTTCGTAAAATAAATTCACAAAATCTGAGCTTTCAAATATGGAGTAATCTTTGGCCATACTTTACTCACTTTTTAGTACAGAAAGTAATTCTATAGGGCTTTGATTGGCACTACATTCTAAACTGTATAAAGCTATTTTCACAGCGGTTTTAGTACGATATTGCCAAAATTCTGTTTTGCACTGATTTTTTGTTTCACTCCAGTGAATATTCATATCCTTTAGTGAAACAAAGAATTGCCCTCTGACTCACTATAATCACCTCCCCTCTGAAGTGTAGCAGTTCCATGAATTTATAACATGAGGTGACTGTCTAAGTGGGAAGTATATATCTGACCCAATAGGGGTACTTTGTTTAAACTCTTCCTTAAAGTTTTGTAATTTACTTCTCATTAATTCTTTAAGGGTTTGAAAAATACCTGCATTATCCTCATTGCTAACAGAAGGGGTCGTATTATTGATAGCCTGCCTTTTCAGTTCACTAAGTTCTTTCTGGCTTTGAACGAGTTGTTTATTTAACTCTTGTATTTTGGCTAGTGAATTTAGGTTATGCTTATCTAAGGCGGCCATGTCTTGCTTAAATGTAACAAGTTAATTTTTGGCCATTTCTAAACTCTCTTTGCACTTGCGTGATGAGCAAATACCATCATCTAGACCCTGTATTTGCAATTCCTTTTCTATAATGAGTGCGGTTATTTCGTCAATAATGTATATTACAAGGGGCCAAATATTTTAGTATTACTTCATCCCTTTTTTGAGATTGTTGCATTGATTAATTTTTAATGATTCTTGGAATAATTCACTTTTTTCATTCCACCTTCCATCATCAATAGCAATATTTTTAGCCTTAATTGCAAGCATATCCATATAATCATTTAATATTAATGTTAGAAGACCTAGGAGCGCCTATCAGAGGCCGAGGAAATGCAATCAACAAAATATAGCTAAGTGTAAACCCTGTTGGTCATAAATATCTGATAAAAAATTAAAAAGTCGCTGTGAGACGGATCAAATAACTCTATTGGCTTAACTAAGGTTAATACAAATTTAATAAATGACAGATAATGTTAAAATCATGGATCCATGGTACAATATATTCACAAATTACATAAAACAATATCACAGAATACATAAAGTAATATCATAAATAATCTGATAAAATGATAACATAAGATATATTAGCTAAGAGTTGGTATGGTTGGGAAATGGTACTCCCTGCGAACAATGTGAAATGCTAAAAAAAACCAGTGAGAAAAAATGTAAAATCCCTAAAAGTCAAATCGATATGACAGTGATCCAAAAAAAGTGATCAAATGAGTGATCAGAAAAGTGATCAAAATAAATATTCAAAAAGAAAAAAAAGGAAAAAATGAGTGAAACGTGGAAAAGTTAGTGAATAAATAATTCCAATATGAAAAAAGGTTCGTATCTGTTATTTAATCCTATCCTTGAAAAAGGCCCAGATAAGGGCCGAATTGCGTTGGCAGAAATTGGTGAGCACTTTTCTTAACTACTTGTTTATTTGTTAGCATTATTGCACTATTTCATATTTCTTTTACAGGTTGGATTAAGGGATTGAACCCAGGGTTTACTGGACATCCCCTCACCTATCACATAAAGACCTGTATTGACTTTTTGAGGACACACTTAATGATGATTATGACCAACAGGGTTTACACTTAGCTATATTTTGTTGATTGTATTTCCTCGGGCTCTGATAGGCGCTCCTAGGTCTTCTAACATTAATATTACTCTAATCTAAGGGCTAGCTAGGTACCCTTTTTTACCCAGGAGCCAGTAGGAACATTGTTTGAGCGCTGTGAGATACAACACTAGTATTCCATATAATCATTTAAATCATCCGCGATATTACACCTCTTTTTAATGTGGCTTATGTCTATCTTAAGGAGATCGCCCTTAGTGAGGGGTAATTTTGGGGAACATATTTCTTACAGCGGGGCCTCCAGATAATATGTCAGTATATACCAGGGTTGTAATACAATTTATTTGTTATTATTCTTTAAAACAACCCCCCAATTAAAATGTATATACAAAACAATTAAAATGAATAATTATTCCTAAATTGTTTAAATTAGTTAAAATGTATATACACATTGAAATATATTTATATAGAAAAGAGACTAGATTATGAATCGACTATACTCGTATGCTGTGATAATATTCTTACAAAGATCATTAAAAAAATATATCTTTACTCAAAATAATCACTTAAAATATCACAATATAATACCAGAGTATGGACCATTAGCTTAACAGTGTTTAGTTAAAAAGTATAACAACATACTTCACCCAAATTTGAGTGGATTTCAATAAATTTAAGATAACTTTCAAACAAGTATAATTAAGTTATTTAGCCCACAAATGATTCTATATAACTTCAATTAGAAACATCAGAAATCGTATATATTATTAATGCAAACAGCCAATTTATATGAGCTAAGACTACACAGGACTATGGATACAAGCACAAAATATGAAGTGCCCTTTTAAAATTTCCAGCTTCAATTACTGTAGCAATAATGTATTTGCTTTAAAATATTAAATTATAGTTACTACCATACGTTACCACATAATCAAAAAAATATTCAGTTTCCAGAATTTATTGTGGGTCATCTAAGAAGGATTTATCCCCTATATTGCAAAGGTACAGGCCTCAAAACTGTAATCTTCCTTTATTCAAGAAAGTGTCCCAAAATGGCAGAGAATCTACTTGGCACAAAGCCTGTGTATTTTTCCTCTCCAAAACTTATGCTTCTTTGAGTCATTTTTTTTTTCTTTGTCTACTGTGTGTATGGGTCTTTATCCAAAAATAAAAATCCCTCCTCCTTTTTTTTAATCATTCCCACAAGATTTTGATAGGCCCTTACCGATGCTTGTCCCTGATCCACCCTTCGAGCTGAACATATCATTAGCTATTGAAACATATGGTGATTTGATACTATAATTTCCTTTGGTTGCAATTCTTGCATAAACCACTAGATGGTAGCAGAAAACCAGAAATGCAGTCCCACCATCAATACTGCTGCAGTCTAGTATCTAACCTTTAAAATGTTTATTAAATATACTTTAATTTTCAGTTTTAATAAATGTATCTAGTCAACATATATCCCATTTAATATAATTAAAAATGTACAATTTGAGATTAAACACAAGTATATTATCAATTCTATGTTCAAATATGCTTATTGGAGTCTCATTCCTTTTCAATATAAATATAGCCCACATCTTTGTACATCTCTTGATAGTGTTATTCTGAGTGCATAAAAAACATAATTTATATAATATGTATGGGACAATTTATTGTTTTCTCCTCAGTCTGAAATGAAAGAAACAATGTTGTTATTCATTTTGAACTAATCAGACATTTTAAATCCTTAATAATTCTATGCTTTCAACAATACATAGGTTAAGACATGTTAAAATCTTAACTCTCAGACTTTCATTTTCCCATATTAATATAAATATTGCATATCTGTATATCTCTTGCTGAGTGTACCACTATACTTCTGGAAAAATCAAGAAGATGTTATTTTTTCATATATCTTTAAAATGCATTTCTCAGATCCATGGAGATATACATTTTTATACAAGACTGAGGTATACCTTAATGAAATACAAACATAAGGTGTACTTTACAATGAATTTCAAAGTTACAATTCAAACATGTTTTTCTGCTAGTTAATCTTCACATAGACGTTACATCTGGAATTTGTGGATTCAACACAGCAGGGGTAATCAACTCTTGCATATACTTAGACTTCAAAAGAGATCAGTCCCAGACCGAGCGACCGTTGCCTACAGATAGGAAAAACTCCTCCTTATAAAAGCTTGCTTTGAAGAAATCTGCTTTCACTAAATTAACCAAATGTTTTCCTCTTGTACCTTGCTTATCTTAAGCAGCATGGAGGGGGAAGGGGTCATAGTGAGACCAATTAAATTTATATCAATTACATATTAGCTCAATGGAATTATTAAATTATGTGACACATCTGTTGTTTATTTAATGATACTTCACAGGTACCCTGACACAATTAATAATGTGCCTTGTTCTTCTCCATCTATGACCTTAGGTTTTTCATCAGCAGAGCTTTTTACCCTGGAAAATGCTACTTATAGCTGTCCATTGCTAAACACTGGCTCTGGCAAATAGATGCCAAGTCTATCTAAAGTTTGTCCTTGAGATTTGTTAATGGTCATTGCGAATGCTAATTTAACTGAAAATTGTCTTCTTTGCAACAGAAAAGGAAGTTATGTATTACTTGGAGCTAAATCAAGTTGAGGAATGAAAACATTTTGCCCTTCAGCTGTGCCTGTTAATACTTGTGCAATAATTAAATTTTGACGCAAAGCTTTCACCACCAATCTGGTGCCATTATAAAGACCTCTTTTCGTGGTAAGATTACGCAAAAGCATAATAATACTACCTATTTTAAGATTGAGTTTATGAACTGGCATTCCAGAAAGAGCCAATTCATTTAAAAACTCAACTGGGTAATTATACCAATCTTCCGGTAATTCATTGTCAATGGAATCAGTACTTAAGTAGAGGTTTCACCTTCTAACAAACTAAGAACTTCTTCATTGATTTTATCAAAATCACTACTTTTGGACATAAAATTGCTATTTTTGAAAACTTAAAAGCATCAGAATCTTTTAGCTCTTCACCAAAAATCTCATTTACAATGGAGTCTTTGCAGCTCATTTGGGATGGAATTTCAAAGATGTCTTCATGTAAACCATGCTCGCTTGTCAGTAGTCCATCTCCAAGCTTTAAAAGCCAAGAGCTAAACTCTGGATCAACAGATCTTATATTATTAGTCAACTTCTAATGGATTACATTTTATGATGGCTTCAACTATAGCTGCTCTACTTCCATGTGCAACAACAGGAAGAGTTTGTCTGAAATCACCTCCAATAGAGGAATAGCTTTCCCTCCAAAAGGTTTGTTGTTATTCATGAACTCTTGAAGGAGTTTGTCTACACATCTGAGTGCATCACTGAAAGACCTGGTTGGTTAATAATCTTTGCAGTACGGATCATTTGTGCATCATTAGAAGTTTGCCTCATGGAAGAGGTTGAAGTATCCAACAAAGGAACTGGCAACTTAAACTGCGAGTGGTATGTTCATCCACCTTCAATCAAATTTGACGCAATACCTGTTGAAGCAGCTGGTAATGCTACCTCACTATTTCCTCTAAATGTCCTCAAAAAAGTCTTGTAAAGGTAGGTTTACCACTACCACCAGGACCATCAAGGAAGTAACATCTTTGTGGTAAAGTATCATTTTACGATGTAGCAATGATTTCTTCAAAACTTTCTCTTTGAAGGTCATTAAAAGATGCCTTCATTTGACTCAAGTAAAAGTTTCAAAAGAAGCATCATAGAGATCTCTGGGATTTTCAGGTAAATTGTTTGTAGGATTTGGTAAACCAAAATCTTAAAGGACCAGTCAACACAGTAGATTTGCATAATCAACAAATGCAAGATAATAAGACAATGCAATAGCACTTAGTCTGAACTTCAAATGAGTAGTAGATTTTTTTCCTGACAATTTTAAACGTTATGTCTATTTTCACTCCCCCTGTACCATGTTACAGCCATCAGCCATTCACAAATGCATACATACATATTTTTGCACGGTGACTCAAAAATTTTAAACAATTTTCACCATTAACAGTTAAAATATCCTGAATATCTATAAGTGCATAATTTAAACAATTTTGACACTCTAGTGTGTGAAGTGAGTGTCTTGAAAAGTCCTCAAAAAGTTTTCCTTTCTAATTTTTTGATGCGAAGCATAGATATGAGCAAAAAGCTCTCTAAGCAGCTGAGGCATCATTTCACTTGCAGCTTCATGAAGAGTTTAATCCCATGATTGATCACCTTGAAAAAGACAACGTTTTTGAGCTGCTTCTTTAAATGTGTGAAATTGAACACCATCAACTGTTTGGATATCTTCAAAAGAAGTTGCTCCTTTAACATGAAGTAAAAGCAAGCATAAACAGAATCTCTCAACATCTGAAATGAAACTTACAGAGTGTATGCCACCAATAGTGTTATTTGCTCGATCTTGTACTCTTTTTTCAATGTTGTTGTCTTTTGATTAAAAACAAAATGCTGAGGAATATCAGTGTAAAGATATGCATGATATTGGAAACCATGGGATTTTATTAGGGAACCTAGTGATGACGTGTAGATTGAGAAGAGAAGGGAACCGAGGACAGAGCCTTGCAGAACTCTGACAGAAAATGGTGACAGGGCAGAGGAGACCCCAAAAAAGGCTACACTAAAGGTACGTTTTGACAGGTAGGAAGAGAGCCTCGAGAGGGCTGTGTCACAGATGCCTAAGGATTGGAGGGTTTGGAGCAAAAGAGGGTGGTCAACATTGTCAAGGGCTGTGGACAGATCAAGGAGGATAAGCAGAGAGAAGTGGCCTTTTGATTTTTTGTAAGTAGGTTGTTGGTAACCTTAACAATTACTGTCTCTGTGGAGTGATGGGGACGAAATCCAGATTGCAGTGGATCAAGAAGGGAGTTTAACGTAAGGAAATGGGATACGCATTCATATACTAGTTTTTCGAGAAGCTTTGAGGCAAGAGGGAGGATGGAAATAGGGTAGTTGGATGGGGAGGTAAGATCAAGGGAAGGTTTTTTGAGGGTAGGTATGACCAGTGCATGTTTCAGCGATGAAGGAAATATACCGGTGCTGAGGGAAAGGTTGAAAATGTGTGTTAGTATAGGGGTAAGGTTAGCGGAGAGGGAGGGGAGTAGTTGTGAGGGAATAGGGTCAAGGGGACAGGTAGTGAGGTGAGAGCGCAGCATAAGTGCAGTATAAGTGCTGAAACTTCTTCCTCAGTAACAGGGGAGAATGAGCTAAGTTTAAGGTTTTTTTTGAAGGTTTTAAACCTGGTCCACCAACAAATTCCATTCCAAGCCTTCCAGCTAAAAAAGGCCTCTCCTTTGTGCACTGTAATATCTGCAGCTTACTACCAAAAATCAATGCACTGCAAGCATGATGTTCACATTACGAGCCCAAAATCATTGTGATCTCTGAATCGTGTCTAACCGCAAAAATACCTGACTCTGCCATTGCAATACATGGGTATTCATGTCATAGAAATGACAGAGCAAAAAGAGGAGACAGCATTGTAATTTATATTGACAATTCCATAAAGTACACCCCCTTACAAAAATGTAACTCTCCTGCCACCTTTGATTTCCTTTCTGGCACAATTGAGATCCTGTGCAGTAAATCAATCATTGTTGCATTAACCTACTGCCCACCTATCTCCCTTGTGCATTCCCTTTCTGACATAGCCCATCTCCTTAGTGAAACCATAGCTCAAAACCCAAAAAGTTAAATTTTGGTCTACAGAGATTTTAATATTGATTGGCTGAATCCTAAAAACAATAGTTCACCATTTAAGACTTTGCAGCTAACGCAATTAATCTGCTCCCCAACTTGCATAAACATTAAAATCCATAACCACACCCTGCTCGATTGGATTCTCTCCACTTCTCCTGACAGGTGTTCTCCCTAACAGTTTCAGTGACCACTGCTTAGTGTACTGCATGTGCAAAATAAAGGCTACTAAATCCTCTCCAGAGGTTAAAATCACCAGGTCCTTCAAAAAAATTAATCTTCAATCATTTCTAAATGACATCAAGAACCTCCCCTGGCACAGATTAAACCTAATTCCAGATTTAGACTCTGCAGTTGAATTCTTTCAGTCCAAACTCCTACAAGTTTGGAATTTGCATGCCCAGCTGCATAAGGTGAGAGTAAAAGGAGCACATATGAATTGGATCACAGCTGACCTCATTCAAATGTACCAGTTTTGGGATTCTTTGTGGTCAAAGTACAAGCATACTGTGCATATAGACAATGGCAAAATATATGCATTAAACAAAAAAAATTGGCCAAAGCCCAATATTTCTGTGAAAATCTGAAAAATAACATATCAAACCCTAGAAAGTTTTGGAAAGTTATAAATAACTTACACACTCCCCCAATCCACTCCCAACCCTCCACTGTCAAAGTGGACAACCAAACCCTGCAACTTCCATTAGAAGTAGCAAATGCCTCAATTATTTTGTCAGATGCTCCACCACCCTGATTGACAAACTAATAAATGACATGCTTCCTGAAACTACAGATGTGGATCTGGCCCCGCTAAATCTGCAAAGACCCAATATAGAGAAGTTAAATTTTAGACCTGTACCCATCAATGTAATTAAGAAACACCTTAATAATCTAAAAATGAAAAACCAGTCTGGACCTTATCAAATCCCAGCAATGCTGTTGAAGATCAGTGCGCCGGCAATTGCTAAACCTGTCACAACCCTAATTCACGAATCCTTGGTGTCTGGTAACATATCCAAACTTTGGAAGACTGCAAGAGTAGTGCCTATCCATAAAAGTGGTCAGTTAACCTTGGTTAATAACTATTGCCCAATATCATTGCTCCCAGTATTGTCAAAAATCTTGGAAAAATGTGTCCATACGCAACTATGTGAGTATTACCAACAATCTAACTATCTGACCCCTGTTCAATCAGGTTTTCGTCCAAATCACTCCACTACAACTGCCCTGTTTGCAATGACATCCAAACTGGCATGGAACAAGGAGACCTAACTGGAGCAATTTTCCTTGGTTTTGCAAAGGCCTTTGACACAGTAGACCACGACATACTACTACTCAAAATAAAAATACTCAGGTATTGGTGATCATCCACTAACCTGGTTTCAATCATATGTATCGGATCGATCACAGTATGTCTCCATTTCTGACAGTGACTCCCTCCCTCTCCCAGTCATGTGTGGTGTTCCCCAAGGTTCCATTCTCGGCCCTTCTATTCACATTATTCATAAATGATCTGGTCTGGTCTGCAAATCCTCAACTGTACACATGTACGCAGACAACACAGTAATCTATGCAAACAAATCCGATCTGCTGCAGCTTGAGGCAGTGCTCCAAGACCAGTTCACAGAGGTAGAAAAGTGGATCTCAAAAAAACAAACTCTTCCTAAACACTGACAAAACTGTCACAATGATCTTTGGAATGGGAAATAAATTACACAAACTACAAAATTCCTATCTAAACAAAATCAAATTGCACACTGACCACAGTCTACTCTTTTAAATACTTGGGTATGTTGTTAGACCCCAATCTATCTTTTGGCCTCCACATAGAAATAATTGCATCTAAAGTCTATCCAAAACTAGGTGCCCTGTACAGAAACAAATTCTGCCTCAGCCCTACAGTAAAGGAAAAGATTGTACAGCAAATGCTGATGCCAATCATGGATTATGGGGATGTAGTATATGCACCTGCACCACAAACTCACCTTAATAAACTTAATACACTGTATAACTTGTTCCCCCGCTTTGTGCTACAATGTAACTACAGGACCCACCATTGTGACATGCTAAAATAACTAAACTGGCTGTCGCTGGAATCCAGACACACCCTCCATTTTTCCAACCTTGTGTTTAAGAGCTTTTCTGGGAAGCTCCCACCTTACCTGAGCAGTATACTCTCCCCAGCTGTTCCCACCTCCCATAACCTCTGATCCAGTACCAGCAAATTATTTAGTCTGCCTCCATACAAAAATAAAGCAGCTTGATCTTCCTTTTCCTACAGAGCACCACAATTATTGAACGACCTCCCGCACACTTTAAAACCTTCCCCAAGCCTAAAATCATTTAAGAAATCCCTCTCTGCATATCTCAAAATAGAATGCACCTGTCATGGTTGATTATATATTTCCTACCTGTTCTATGTTAAATTTTGCATATATTATGTATTAATATTGTTTTTGTATTTTATTGTACCCTATTGTATCAATGCAATGTTTTGTGGATCCAGGACATACTTGAAAACGAGAGAAATCTCTATGTATCCTTTCTGGTAAAATATTTTATAAATAAAGGTTATGTGGGTTGTGGTTGATTGAGAGCATTTGAGGAGGTGAGAGAATGGAATTATTTTGAGAGCTGATTTAATTTCTGATGGAATCGATTTTGTTATTGAAGTGGCTGGCAAAGTCTTGAGCTGACAGAGAAGTTGTATAAGGAGGTGGGAGAGGGCGGAGGAGAGTAGTGAAAGTGGAGATCAGAAGTTTGGGTTTGAAGAAAGGTTAGAGATAAGAGTAGAGAAGTAGTGTTGCTTAAAGAGATTAAGGGCAGAATAGTAGGATTTCAAGATGAATTTGTAACAAAGAAAATCAGCTGAGCTCCAAGATTTTCTCCAGTGCCGCTCAGCAGTACGGGAACATCTGAGTAGGTACCTTGTCAGAGGAGTATGCCAGGGCTGAGGATGAGTGTGTGATTTCCGAGCTATGATAAGAGCGGCGAGATTGTCAAGGATGGATGTAAGGTTGGAATTATAGTGGCAGATAGATTGTTCAGGCCAGGAAAAGGAGGAGAAGGATGAGAGGAGAGGTTCGAGGGAATTACCAAGCTGTTGTTGATCTAATTATATAATGCTTCTGTGAAGTTTGGTGTTAGGAGTAGAAGGAGGGAGAGTTGTAGGGAGGGATGATATGTTGCAAGTAAGGAGAGGGTGGTTAGAAAGAGGAAAGGGGAGTTTTTGAAGTTTGAGAGAGTGCATCGATAGCTAAAGATCAGGTCAAGAGAGTGACCGTCTTTGTGAGTGGGAGAATCAGTCCATTGTGACAGACCGAAAGAGGAAGTGAGTTGCAGAAGTTGTTTTGCAGAGGAGGCAATATAAATATATTTGAATATGCACTTCACACTTTTTATAGAAACACAGCTTTCTATATTAATATGACAGTTGTATTTTAATGTCAAGTATGAGTTGTATGGTACAACTCAAGAGTTATCAATTTTTTTTACCATTTATTGAAACACTTTTTTTTTCTTCTCTTGTAACGTGGATAACCATCTACATTGATCAAAGTTTCTTCTTGGAAAGATTTTGGAAATTGCTTAGAGCCAAACCCATCAACCATACATGGAGATCTTAGATTATGCTCCCGACAGGGCCCATGTATCATGTGTTTGGTAACAATTGCATGTAACCATGGATTGATTTGAATGTCAGATATTTCTGCACAAATAAAGCTGTAAATTACTTGTGCATTTTTAGGCTTATCTTGTGCACATAATATAAGCAAAATATGTGCATGAGGTAATCCACGTTTTTGAAATTCAATTACATGAACTTTAGTAGCTGGTTTACCCAAAACATGTTTATTTGTGATATCATCAAGAAGTTCTTCAAGTTTTAAATGAAAAACTCTTGCCATTAAATCAGGTCGAAATTTAACTGCTTGACCTTTCAGATTAACAACAATTTCAGACCATTTTGGGTTACATGTCATAGTTATGAAAAAATCAGGCTTCCCATACTTTCTTACAATAGCCATGACATCTTGGTAATTCTGTACCATGTTTCTTAGACTACCTTGGAATGTAGAAGTAAGTATAACTGCTTTGCCTGGAAGTAAGCCCTGCTCTGTAGCTACACTTTGAAGATGGTCCATGAGACTTATATACTTTTCAACCGGCAATTTTGACTGATTTTGTCTAATATAGTTTAAATGATTACCTTTAACATATGCATCTACAAAGTACTGCTGAGTCAATTTGCCAGCACTCAGAAATGGGTTAAACTCATAGTATATACCCAAAAAGTTGTTAGGACTTTGACAATGAATAATAAGATCTCACTGAAGAGGAGGTTCACATCTGCATTTTGGAAAATAATAGCTACCTCATTACACCAAGGAGCATTATATCTACGTTGTTTGTTTTTGCGATCTTGTACTATTGCCATGGTCACAGTTGCAGTTGTAACACCATTTTGAGATACATCTTCTAAAAATTCCTGTTCTACTTCATGCAACATTTTACATGCTTCAGCAAAAGGATTGTTTAAAGCCATAAAAGAATTGTACTCAGTCACTATTTCAAGATTGCAATTTGTGTTTTCATCTATCATAAGGCGCTGTTGTGCAGCCTCATCTGGATCAAGAATATACAGTTGTGCAAACTTTCTATTATCCTCATTGGAAGGATGAAGTGATCCAGTTCTATGATATATTTGTCCATTAATTCTTAAGCAGTAAGGGCAATAACCGGGAGGAGGAGCAATATTTGCCCCCATTGAAGCAAATGCTAAAGAATTATTAACAGATCTAATATCTTTGTAATTTTTTTTTTAATGTTTATGACTTCCTGTTATTAAACTTTCTATTAAAGCAGCAACTTTAATAGGTTCAATATTTACTTTTCGTTTGCTGCAGCATTGACTAAATAATTTGTCTAATGGCTGCTCTTTTGCAAAATGTACAGCATCACAGTTGCTGCATACAACATTTAGCTCTCCACAGTTATGATGATCTAATAAATCTCGCAAGTGCTGCAATGTGTTGAGTATGTTTTGTCAAATTTGTACGATGACTTTTTACATAACGCACTAAGGCCTAGATTTGGAGTTTTGTCGGTAACGACCCGCATAGCTAACGCCGGCTTTTTTCTGGCCGCACCATAAAAATAACTCTGGTATTGAGAGTCCACATAAAGGCTGCGTTAGGCTCCAAAAAAGGAGCGTAGAGCATTTTTAACGCAGCTTCAACTCTCGATACCAGAGTTGCTTACGCAAGCGGCCAGCCTCAAAAACGTGCTCGTGCACGATTCTCCCATAGAAAACAATGGGGCTGTTTGAGCTGAAAAAAAACCTAACACCTGCAAAAAAGCCGCGTTCAGCTCCTAACGCAGCCCCATTGTTTGCTATGGGGAAACACTTCCTACGTCTGCACCTAACACTCTAACATGTACCCCGAGTCTAAACACCCCTAACCTTACACTTATTAACCCCTAATCTGCCGCCCCCGCTATCGCTGACCCCTGCATATTATTATTAACCCCTAATCTGCCACTCCGTAAACCGCCACTACTTACATTATCCCTATGTACCCCTAATCTGCTGCCCTAACATCGCCGACCCCTATATTATATTTATTAACCCCTAATCTGCCTCCCACAGCGGTGCCTCCACATGCCTACACTTATTAACCCCTAATCTGCCGAGCGGACCTGAGCGCTACTATAATAAAGTTATTAACCCCTAATCCGCCTCACTAACCCTATAATAAATAGTATTAACCCCTAATCTGCCCTCCCTAACATGGCCGACACCTAACTTCAATTATTAACCCCTAATCTGCCGACCGGAGCTCACCGCTATTCTAATAAATGTATTAACCCCTAAAGCTAAGTCTAACCCTAACACTGACACCCCCCTAAGTTAAATATAATTTACATCTAACGAAATTAATTAACTCTTATTAAATAAATTATTCCTATTTAAAGCTAAATACTTACCTGTAAAATAAATCCTAATATAGCTACAATATAAATTATAATTACATTGTAGCTATTTTCGGATTAATATTTATTTTACAGGCAACTTTGTAATTATTTTAACCAGGTACAATAGCTATTAAATAGTTAAGAACTATTTAATAGTTACCTAGTTAAAATAATTACAAAATTACCTGTCAAATAAATCCTAACCTAAGTTACAATTAAACCTAACACTATACTATCATTAAATTAATTAAATAAAATACCTACAATTACCTACAATTAAACCAGCCAATCGGAATTAAGGTAGGAATATTCTGATTGGCTGATGGAATTAGCCAATCAGAATCAAGTTCAATCCGATTGAATGATCCAATCAGCCAATCAGATTGAGCTCGCATTCTATTGGCTGTTCCGATCAGCCAATAGAATGCGAGCTAAATCTGATTGGCTGATTCCATCAGCCAATCAGAATATTCCTACCTTAACCCCTTAATGACCGGACCATTTTTCAATTTTCTTACCCTTAATGACAATGGCTATTTTTAAATTTCTGCAGTGTTTGTGTTTAGCTGTAATTTTCCTCTTACTCATTTACTGTACCCACACATATTATATACCGTTTTTCTCGCCATTAAATTGACTTTCTAAAGATACCATTATTTTCATCATATCTTATAATTTACTATAAAAAAAAATACAAAAAAATGGAAAAAAACACACTTTTTCTAACTTTGACCCCCAAAATCTGTTACATATCTACAACCACCAAAAAACACCCATTCTAAATAGTTTCTAAATTTTGTCCTGAGTTTAGAAATACCCAATGTTTATATGTTCTTTTTTTTTTTTTGCAAGTTATAGGGCCATAAATACAAGTAGCACTTTGCTATTTCCAAACCCCTTTTTTTCAAAATTAGCGCTAGTTACATTGGAACATTGATATCTTTCAGGAATCCTTGAATATCCCTTGACAAGTATATATTTTTATTTAGAAGACATTCCAAAGTATTGATCTAGGCCCATTTTAGTATATTTCATGCCACCATTTCACCGCCAAATGCGATCAAATAAAAAAAATTGTTGACTTTTTCACAAACTTTAGGATTCTCGCTGAATTTATTTACAAACATCTTGTGCAATTATGGCATAAATGGTTGTAAATGCTTCTCTGGGATCCCCTTTGTTCAGAAATAGCAGACATATATGGCTTTGGCGTTGCTTTTTGGTAATAATAAGGCCGTTAAATGCTGCTGCGCACCACACTTGTAATATGCCCAGCAGTTAAGGGGTTAATTAGGTAGCTTGTAGGGTTAATATTTATCTTTAGTGTAGAGATCAGCCTCCCACCTGACACATACCACCCCCTGATCCCCCCCTGACCTCCCTCAAACAGCACTCTTCCCTCCCCCACCTCACAATTGTCACCGCCATCTTAAGTACTGGCAGAAAGTCTGCCAGTACTGAAATAAAAATCATTTATTATTTTTTTTTATTTTTTTTCTTCATACTGTCTGCAGTCTGCATCCCCCCTTACCCCACAACCTCCCTGATCCCCCCATACATCTCTATAACCCCCCCTCTACCTATTTGCTGCCATCTTGGGTACTGGCAGCTGTCTGCCAGTACCCAATTTGCCCCCAAAAATTGTTTTTTTTTTTACTTTTTTAGATTAAAAATTTGTTTTCTGTAGTGTAGCTGGCCCCCCTTAAAACATCTACATCCCTCCCCTCCCAGATCACTTACTAAACAAGAAGATCCCCTTGCATTGGCATTGATTATATATTTTTTTTTTTCATTTTGTTCCGGTATATTTTGCGTGCGCACGCGCGCGTGCGCACACGCCCCCCGCCCGCCCCCGGCCGCAACCGCCGAAATTTCTATTCAAGATCGGGAGTTAGCCTAATATGGAGCATATCATTACCGCTCCACAAACAAGATGCTCCCACCCACCAACAAGTGTAAGATCGCCATAGTCCAATGCAGAGAGGGCCACAAAGTGGCCCTCTCTGCATCGGTGGGTAAAATAAGGGATTGCAGTGATGCCTCAATATTGAGGCATCACTACAATCCCTTGTAAGCAGCTGGAAGCGATCATGATCGCTTTCAGCGCTTCTAACAACAGAGGACGTACCAGGTACGTCAATTGTCATTAAGGGAATGTTTTTCTATGACGTACCTGGTAAGTCCTCTGTCATTAAGGGGTTAATTCCGATTGGCTGATAGAATCCTATCAGCCAATCGGAATTCGAGGGACGCCATCTTGGATGACGTCATTTAAAGGAACCGTCATTCGTCGTTCAGTCGTCGGCCAGGATGGATGTTCCGCGTCGGAGGTCTTCAGGATGCTGCCACTCCGTTCCAGATGGATGTCGATAGAAGATGCCGTCTGGATGAAGACTTCAATCGGATGGAAGACCTCTTCTGCCCCGCTTGGATGAAGACTTCTACCGGATCATGGACATCTTCAGCCCCCCGCTTGGGCTTGGATCAGGACATCGGAGGAGCTCTTCAGGACCGATCGGTGAACCTGGTATGGTGAAGACAAGGTAGGAAGATCTTCGGGGCTTAGTGTTAGGTTTATTTAAGGGGGTTTTGGGTTAGATTAGGGGTATGTGGGTGGTGGGTTGTAATGTTGGGGGGGGGATTGTATGTTTTTTTTACAGGCAAAAGAGCTGAATTTCTTGGGGCATGCCCCGCAAAGGGCCCTGTTCAGGGCTGGTAAGGTAAAAGAGCTTTTAACTTTAGTAATTTAGAATAGGGTAGGGCATTTTTTATTTTGGGGGGCTTTGTTGTTTTATTAGGGGGCTTAGAGTAGGTGTAATTAGTTTAAAATTGTTGTAATATTTTTCTTTTGTTTGTAGATATTTTTTTATTTTTTGTAACTTAGGGCGCGATCCGATATAGATCGCAGTTTGCGGCGCAAGCGAGGGAACCCGCGTCGCCCGCAGTTTCAGCTCGCAACTCGAGCCATCCAATATGCGGTGCCATCACTTGCTAAAGTGGCGCAAGTCTCACAAACCAGCGATGTCCAGAAATCTGTGTAAGTACAGATTTTTGGAGTCGCCAGTGACTTGCGCCACGTTAGAAACTGCCGGCGCCTATAAAACCTGACTAAAGTCTAAATCACCCGCACTGTCTAACACGCCTCCTAAACATAGCCCGACACGTCTAACCCTCTATCCGCTATCCCCCCTCACTAGCCTAACAATAAAAAAAGTTATTAACCCCTAAACCGCCGCTCCCGTACCCCGCCGCAACCTAATAAAGTTATTAACCCCTAAACCGCCGCTCCCGTACCCCGCCGCCAGCTATATTAAATCTATAACCCCCTAAAGTGAGCCCCTAACACAGCCGCCATCTCTATTAAAATTATTAACCCCTAATCTAATCCCCCTATACAGCCGCCAGCTATATTAATATTATTAACCCCTAATGTAAGCCCCTTACACCGCCGCCATCTCTATTAAAATGATTAACCCCTAATTTAATCTACCTACCCCACCGCCAGCTATGTTATCTATATTAACCCTAAGTATATTATAGTTAATATAGGTATTACATTATATATATTAACTATATTAACCCTAATTATATTAGGGTTAATATAGTTAATATAGTTACTATAGTATTTATATTAACTATATTAACTCTATCTAACCCTAACACCCCTAACTAAATTCTTATTAAATTAATCTAATTCATATTATAAACTAAAATATTCCTATTTAAATCTAAATACTTACCTATAAAATAAACCCTAAGATAGCTACAATATAATTAATAATTACATTGTAGCTATGTTAGGGTTAATATTTATTTTACAGGTAAATTGTTAATTATTTTAACTAGGTATAATAGCTATTAAATAGTTATTAACTATTTAATAGCTACCTAGTTAAAATAATTACCCAATTACCTGTAAAATAAATCCTAACCTAAGTTACAAATACACCTACACTATCAATAAATTAAATAAACTACAAACATCTATCTAAAAATACAATTAAATTAACTAAACTAAATTACAAAAAAAACAAAACACTAAATTACAAAAAATAAAAAAAAATTACAAGATTTTTAAGCTAATTACACCTATTCTAAGCCCCCTAATAAAATAATAAAGCCCCCCAAAATAAAAAAAATTCCCTGCCCTATTCTAAATTAAAAAAATTTCAAAGCTCTTTACCTTACCAGCCCTTAAAAGGGCCTTTTGTGGGGCATGCCCCAAAGAATTCAGCTCTTTTGCATTTAAAAACATATACAATACCCCCCCATTACAACCCACCACCCACATACCCCTATTCTAAAACCACCCAAACCCCCCTTAAAAAAGCCTAACACTACCCCCCTGAAGATCTCCCTACCTTGTCTTCACCACACCGGGCCGAACTCCTCATCTGATCCAGGCGATGTCTTGCTCCAAGCGGCAAAGAAGAATTCTTCCTCCGGCGATGTCTTCCTCCAAGCGGCAAAGAAGAATTCTTCCTCCGGCGACGTCTTCCTCCAAGCGGCAGCAAAGTCTTCATCCTTCCGGCGGCATCTTCTTTCTTCACTCCGCCGCCGCGGAGCATCCATCCCGGCCGACGACTGAACGACGAATGAGGTACCTTTAAATGACGTCATCCAAGATGGCGTCCGCCGAATTCCGATTGGCTGATAGGATTCTATCAGCCAATTGGAATTAAGTTAGAAAAATCTGATTGGCTGATTGAATCAGCCAATCAGATTCAAGTTCAATCCGATTGGCTGATCCAATCAGCCAATCAGATTGAGCTCACATTCTATTGGTTGTTCCGATCAGCCAATAGAATGCAAGCTCAATCTGATTGGCTGATTGGATCAGCCAATCGGATTGAACTTGAATCTGATTGGCTGATTCAATCAGCCAATCAGATTTTTCTAACTTAATTCCGATTGGCTGATAGAATCTTATCAGCCAATCGGAATTCGGCGGACGCCATCTTGGATGACGTCATTTAAAGGTACCTCATTCGTCGTTCAGTCGTCGGCCGGGATGGATGCTCCGCGGCGGCAGAGTGAAGAAAGAAGATTGAAGATGCCGCCGGAAGGATGAAGACTTTGCTGCCGCTTGGAGGAAGACGTCGCCGGAGGAAGAATTCTTCTTTGCCGCTTGGAGGAAGACATCGCCGGAGGAAGAATTCTTCTTTGCCGCTTGGAGCAAGACATCGCCCGGATCGGATGAGGAGTTCGGCCCGGTGTGGTGAAGACAAGGTAGGGAGATCTTCAGGGGGGTAGTGTTAGGCTTTTTTAAGGGGGGTTTGGGTGGTTTTAGAATAGGGGTATGTGGGTGGTGGGTTGTAATGGGGGGGGTATTGTATATGTTTTTAAATGCAAAAGAGCTGAATTCTTTGGGGCATGCCCCACAAAAGGCCCTTTTAAGGGCTGGTAAGGTAAAGAGCTTTGAATTTTTTTTAATTTAGAATAGGGCAGGGAATTTTTTTTATTTTGGGGGGCTTTATTATTTTATTAGGGGGCTTAGAATAGGTGTAATTAGCTTAAAAATCTTGTAATTTTTTTTATTTTTTGTAATTTAGTGTTTGTTTTTTTTGTAATTTAGTTTAGTTAATTTAATTGTATTTTTAGATAGATGTTTGTAGTTTATTTAATTTATTGATAGTGTAGGTGTATTTGTAACTTAGGTTAGGATTTATTTTACAGGTAATTGGGTAATTATTTTAACTAGGTAGCTATTAAATAGTTAATAACTATTTAATAGCTATTATACCTAGTTAAAATAATTAACAATTTACCTGTAAAATAAATATTAACCCTAACATAGCTACAATGTAATTATTAATTATATTGTAGCTATCTTAGGGTTTATTTTATAGGTAAGTATTTAGATTTAAATAGGAATATTTTAGTTTATAAAGGAATTAGATTAATTTAATATAAATTTAGTTAGGGGTGTTAGGGTTAGATAGAGTTAATATAGTTAATATAAATACTATAGTAACTATATTAACTATATTAACCCTAATATAATTAGGTCTAATATAGTTAATATATATAATGTAATACCTATATTAACTATAATATACTTAGGGTTAATATAGATAACATAGCTGGCGGCGGGGTAGGTAGATTAAATTAGAGGTTAATCATTTTAATAGAGATGGCGGCGGTGTAAGGGGCTTACATTAGGGGTTAATAATATTAATATAGCTGGCGGCGGTATAGGGGGATTAGATTAGGGGTTAATAATTTTTATATAGGTGGCGGCGGTGTAAGGGGTCAGATTAGGGGATAGATAAGGTAGATGACAGCGGTGTAAGGGGTTCACATTAGGGGATAGATAAGGTAGATGGCGGCGGTTTTAGGGGCTCACAGTAGGGGGTTAGTTTATGTAGATGGCGGCGGGGTCCGGGAGCGGCGGTTTAGGGGTTAATAACTTTATTAGGGATTTCGGGGGGGGGGATCGCGGTTGACAGGTAGATAGACATTGCGCATGCGTTAGGTGTTAGGTTTTATTTAGCAGATCGCGGGTGACAGGTAGATAGACATTGCGCATGCGTTAGGTGTTAGGTTTATTTTCTAGCTAGTTTAGGTAGTTACGGGGCTCCAATAGTCAGCGTAAGGCTTCTTACGGCTGCTTTTTGTGGCGAGGTGAAAATGGAGCAAGTTTTCTCCATTTTCGCCACGTAAGTCCTTACGCTGCATATTGGATACCAAACTGCGCTGGTTTGGTATACCTGCCTATAGCCCAAAAAACTACGGGCGATGGCAGAAATATACGGGCGTAACTTCAAGGTTACGCCGTATATAGGATACCAAACCAGCGCAAATATTGGCGTCGCCGGCTTTTGCGGGCGACGATTTTTATCGGATCGACCCCTTAGTTCTTTTTTATTTTTTGTACTTTAGTTAGTTTATTTCATTGTAGTTATTTGTAGGTATTGTATTTAATTAATGTATTGATAGTGTAGTGTTAGGTTTAATTGTAGGTAATTGTAGGTATTTTATTTAATTAATTTAATGATAGTATAGTGTTAGGTTTAATTGTAACTTAGGTTAGGATTTATTTGACAGGTAATTTTGTAATTATTTTAAATAGGTAACTATTAAATAGTTCTTAACTATTTAATAGCTATTGTACCTGGTTAAAATAATTACAAAGTTGCCTGTAAAATAAATATTAATCCGAAAATAGCTACAATGTAATTATAATTTATATTGTAGCTATATTAGGATTTATTTTACAGGTAAGTATTTAGCTTTAAATAGGAATAATTTATTTAATAAGAGTTAATTAATTTTGTTAGATGTAAATTATATTTAACTTAGGGGGGTGTTAGTGTTAGGGTTAGACTTAGCTTTAGGGGTTAACACATTTATTAGAATAGCGGTGAGCTCCGGTCGGCAGATTAGGGGTTAATAATTGAAGTTAAGTGTCGCCGATGTTAGGGAGGCAGATTAGGGGTTAATAATAATTATTATAGGGTTAGTGAGGCGGATTAGGGGTTAATAACTTTATTATAGTAGCGCTCAGGTCCGCTCGGCAGATTAGGGGTTAATAAGTGTAGGCAGCTGGAGGCGACGTTGTGGGGGGCAGATTAGGGGTTAATAAATATAATATAGGGGTCGGCGGTGTTAGGGGCAGCAGATTAGGGGTACATAAGGATAACGTAGATGGCGGTCGGCAGATTAGGGGTTAAAAAAATTATTAGAGTGGCGGCGATGTGGGGGGACCTCGGTTTAGGGGTACATAGGTAGTTTATGGGTGTTAGTGTACTTTAGAGCACAGTAGTTAAGAGCTTTATAAACCGGCGTTAGCCCAGAAAGCTCTTAACTACTGACTTTTTTCCTGCGCCTGGAGTTTTGTCGTTAGATGTCTAACGCTCACTTCAGACACGACTCTAAATACCGGAGTTAGAAAGATCCCATTGAAAAGATAGGATACGCAATTTACGTAAGGGGATCTGCGGTATGGAAAAGTCGCGGCTGAAAAGTGAGCGTTAGACCCTATTTTGAGTGACTCCAAATACCGGAGGTAGCCTAAAACCAGCGTTAGGAGCCTCTAACGCTGGTTTTCACGGCTAACGCCAAACTCCAAATCT
The DNA here is from genome assembly GCF_027579735.1 of Bombina bombina. Taxonomy (NCBI): domain Eukaryota; kingdom Metazoa; phylum Chordata; class Amphibia; order Anura; family Bombinatoridae; genus Bombina; species Bombina bombina. The sequence continues at coordinate 663,592,936 of NC_069499.1, forward strand.
AGGCCGAAGTTTCCTTTTATGTTCCCTTCCTGTATTGCTTATTCTAACTTGATTGTTTATTTTCTGAACGTGCTTTTCTTTGAGTATAAGCATTTTTTTGTTGTTCTCTGTCTCTGATTTTCTGTCATATTTGCTCTCTCTTTTCTTTTCTGAACTGCTTTTGCTTCCCTTAAATGGGCCCTTTCTTCATAATTGTTTTAATTTTTATTTATTCTCTCTCTCTCATTTTATTTCTTTTTTGCATCAGATTGCTCTTCTAAAGATAACTTTCTTTTAGGGGGCATGTTTTCTTAAAATTATTTTTAATATTTTGATATATATATTAAAGCTACAGCAGTAGCCAAACTCAGACTTATATATATTTGTGCAGTATATATATATATATATATATATATATATATATATATATATATATATATATATATATATAGGTAAGTGAAAAAGAAGAAAGTCCGGAGGCGGTATCCAAATAATTAAAAGATAAACTTTATTCCAAAAAGTTTTAAAAGCAAATGGTTACGGGATAGTGCATAATTAGACGGTGTAGCCCAAGTCTATATATATATAACCAACAGGTGTAACAACACCCTTATTTGAGTTTTAAAACAATATTTTATCTTTATAATTAAGCTACAAAAGTAGAAATACTATATTTTAAAAATGTTCTTATATATATATATATATATATATATATATATATATATATATATACACAGTATATTTCTATTAATCTACAGGTCTCATTAAACTCTATTTGGATGATCTACCATCCTATGTATATAATTAATATACAGGTGAATTTGAATGGACTGGTGTCCTAAATATATTGAAAATATGTTGTTATTTTTTTTATTTATTTTTTATTTATTTTATTTTTTATTATTATTAAGGTTCAGTTAATGGCATACAGACAATGCATTTCAGTACAGCTTACATAAAACAAACCAGAAAAAAAAAAGTTATATGCATTAACAGATTCTATACAGCGTGGATATATAGCATTAAGTAGAGTTAAATGGTGAATATAGTGCTTGCCATAAAAACTTTTTTCTTCCAGATGAAATCAAGACTTTATTGTGGGGGGACTGTGAGACCCTGAGGTTAACTGTTGGGTATACAACTATCCTCTAAGTGGGGAATAGGAGGCCACACATATCTGTTGGAAAATAGTAAGGGATATTAGAGATGTAAGGTCTAGTATTAAGCGTCAAGTTATGGGAAATGAAGTGGATGCACTTGGCGAAAACAAGTGAGGGGGGTATTGGACATTTGGGAGGTATAATATAGGGGGGCTTGTAAACAAAAAGTTACTGGGAACTCTACGCCGCCCTGGCCTCAGGGAGCACAGCATTGAATGTAGCTTTCATGAGTAATTACATTGATGGGGATAAGGGTCAAAACTTGGTACAAAATATTTGTGATCATCCCAAAACTCAGATAAACAGCACAATTACTATCATCAGTATGACAAGTTGGGAGGACAGTATACAAATAATTATGCAGCACTGGACAGTAAGTGCAGGGAATATGTTAGTCTAAAATAAACTGCGAACTGGGGATAAACTTCTCCTTAAAACAGAATGCTTGAATCTACTATTCTGTAAACTATATAGAGGGCAATCATTGTAAACAGCTAGGTAATACTTATTTAAAACAAAGGTGACCCACAATTTCTTATCAGTATAGGGTACGGCTATATATATTTCTTAAAGTAGATGTTATAGGATATCTCCCTAATTAGATGAGCTGCCCGTCTTCTAGCTGCACCAGCACAATCAAACTTACTTGTGGTTACAGGAAAAATGGCAAGGCCACAAGACAGGAAATGTAAGGCAAATTGCCTGGAATGCACATAATGGTTAAGGCCAAGACGGAGGAGGGGAGTGTTGTGTTGTGTGTGTGAAACAATGTTGCAGAAAGAGAGGAGGGGTTCCAGCTTACCTTTTTAAGCCCAGTGCAGGAAGCACATGTCCTCTTTCTGCTGTTTTTCTCAAAGTTTTCACATGAGACGTTCAAGGAGATCTAAAGCACCTCCAAAGCGAATCATGGAGGCTGGGGAGGAACCTGCAGAGAGAGAAGTTGTTGAAGACAGCGATGAAGCAGCTGAGTGGATCCCTCCATCGCCAGAAACGGTGGGTCGAACCCCTTTACTTCCCTCCCTTTCCCCTTCACTTGATCAATCCTCCGGGGAGGTTGGGGGTAGTGGTGGGGAGATTTCAGATAGGGCCCTACTGGAGGTGCTGGCATTAGTGAGCAATATGGGGGGTAGTGCTGGGCATCCAGATGGCGCGTCTGAGCCCGTCGGCCATGCGGCCGGGAGTGAGCCCTCTTTTCGGGGGGTTAGTTCCGACATAGGTACCACGTTGGGCCCTGCCGGGCCCGTTTCTGGCCTTCGCAGGCCCACATGTCCCCCTAAACTAGCCGGTAAAGCGGGGGTCCCCGCTAGGCCCGCTATGTGGTCTACAGCCGCTAGCTCCTCTGTCCCCTGCTCTCCGGTCCCCCTGGCTGGGCCTCCCTCCCCTCGCGTGGTCGCGGCGGGCCCTTCTCGGCCTTGTGGCGTTCCGGTCCCCGGCCCCTACGGGCCTTGCTCTTTTGCCCCAATAGTTGGTAGTTTTAGTGGGAGCAGTTCGGCCTTACCTCCGACGTCGTCTCCGGTGTCTCAGGACTCCATCGCGGCCGCGGTATCCCTTTTCCAGATGTGGGCATCTTCTTTGTCGGGGTCTCCGGGTGCGTCCCACGTGGTCCTTGGTCCTCCGGCGGTGGTTGCGCAGGCTCCCGCGTCGACTGTTCCTCCATCGGCGGCGACTTCCGGTTTGCGGTCCTCCGAGGGCGGGACTTCCGGTGACGTCATTTCCGATGACGTCACTGCCGGTCCCGCCATTTGTCAGCGGTCATCGAAGCGGAGCAGGTCGAGTTCCCCGCGCGGCGTCCAAGGTAAGAGAGGAGTGCCGCGGGGGGGAACTTATGCTCCGGGGGGCAATTCTGCTGATGCAATGGGGTCTACAGGGGCAGCACTTGTGGGGGTTGATCTTCACGAGGGGGCTAATGGTGGATCAATGGAGGAATTACCTCAGGGGGGGCATTTCTCTGGCCAAATGAACCCGGGGGTCCCTGTTGGAGGCCCCCGTGGGCAGGTTGCAAAGGGTATTACGGCCCGGCAAAGGGCAAAGGCCCCGTCGGGCAGTAATCCTCGTCAAGGGGCAAAGGCCCCATTGGGCAATTATAAAGGTGTCGCAGCACCTATTGGGCACGCTAGGAGTAGGCCTAAGAGCGCTGGCAGTAATAGTGAGGTTTCTTTGGGCAAAGGCGGCGCCCGTGCAGGCGGCGCTTTTGGCGCGCAAATTAGTGGGAGTGTAGGGGCTAGGCCTCAGGCTCCGGGCGCATCCCCGGCAGCAGCGAGGAAGGTAGTAACTAGGTCTTCTACCAAACATGGTTCACCAGAACAGTTTCAGAGTTTAGATTTAGCGGTTGCATCCACTAGACGTAAGAAAGCCACCCCTATCACTCAGAAGTCAGTACATTTTAGTGAAGAGATAGAGGACTTTACAGAAGATGAGCAGGGTGTGTATGATGATGTTGCAAGTGGCGAAGATGACCATGATGTGTGTGAGGGGATGCATGAACGGTCTGGGCACAGGGGGAGGGGTAGAGCAGACCTTCCCCTTCGTGGTACTCCTCTCTGGCAATCTCTTTTGCAGGAAAGCGACATGGCTACGTCAGGAGATTCAGGCAGCGGGTTGGAGAGAGGTGCTGAGAGCGGCCAGGACTCCATGGTGTCAGAGGATGAGCGTCCTTCTACTTCGGGAGTCGTGGCGATTCCAAACAGGACTGGTGTGAGAGATGGTGAGTCCTCAGTTTCAGTGGGGTTGCGGGGTTTTACCTCATCCTCGGATGATTCTGGGTCAGAAAATGACAAGGAACTGGGGTTGCATGGGAAGGGCAATAAAAGAATGTATAAGATGCTTAGATGGTTAACTGATGAAAAGAGATCAGAAAAAGGGGGTTTGCGTGACCGTCATGACTATATTGCCTCTGGTAGGTCCGACAGGGCTGCCCCACCCAGACTTCGCATAAGTGGGGTGGGGAGGCCTGTTAATCGGAAGGTGGCACTCCAAGGGGATACTAGATCCTGGTCTTCTTATGATCTGCACGAGCATTTGAAGACTAAGACAGTACGGAGAATTCAAGAGGGTAAATTTGTTAACATCTTCGAGCTCTCGGTGGAAGCCCTAAGGCAGAAAGCGAGAGCGGAGGATGGGACAGGCCCCAAGAAGTACCAGCGCCCAGATACATTTCACGAATGGCGCCGGTGTTTCAGGATCTATGCGTCCTGCTATTTGCAAAAATGGCCGGACCAGTGTTTAGCCGTGTTGAAATACATGGAAAACATGGAGATCATTGCTGATAATTATCGCGATGGTGCCTGGCGGGATTATGATGAGGAGTTCCGCAGAAAGATGGTGGGTAATCCACTGTTGGATTTCGGGTGCGTAGAAATGCAACTCTGGGCCCGGCTGGGTCCCGAGAAATCGCTAGGTACTGCGGGGGCCCCGGCGGGTGCAACGCAGTTTCGACCCGCAAATAGATTTCGCAGACGCCCAGCTGGGGTTTGTTGGAAATTCCAGGACAAGCAATGCACGTTGGGAACCGCGTGTTCCTTTCGGCACGCTTGTCGCATCTGCGGGGGATTTCACCCTGCCGCTGACTGCGTTAAAAAAGGGGAGAGACAGGACAGGACTGGGCCAAGAGGCCCTGCTGTCGCTAAGAGCGGACACCCCGCTGAAGGTGGCCGCAATTAGTAAGTGGCTCACGCTATACCCCGATAGGGTAACGGCGGCCTTGTTGGAGTCAGGGCTCCGGGAAGGTTTTGTTATCCCCGTACAAGGTCCGGTTTCGGGTGCGGCTTCTCGCAGGAACCTGAAATCTGCCTCCCTTTTCCCGGAGGTATTAAAGGAGAAATTGGGTAAGGAAGTTTCACTGGGTAGAATGGCTGGCCCATTTAGGGAAAGACCTATGCCGGGATTGGTTATCTCGCCTCTAGGGGTCGTGCCCAAGAAAGACCCAGGAAAGTTTAGGATGATACAACATCTCTCATACCCAAAGGGAAAGTCAGTCAATGACGCCATTCCTCAGGACTTAAGTACCGTATATTACCAGTCATTTGATGATGCCTTGCAAGTAGTACGCAGATCGGGTCATGGGGCTTTACTGGCCAAGCTTGACATCGAGTCTGCTTTCAGACTCTTGCCGATTCACCCCGCATCATTTTACTTAATGGGTTGTTTCTTCAACGGACACTATTATGTTGACCGTTGTTTGCCCATGGGGTGTTCCATTTCCTGCGCCTATTTTGAGGCGTTTAGTTCCTTCTTGCATTGGGCCGTGGCGGAAGTGACAGGAGAGGATAGGATTGCTCACTACTTGGACGACTTTCTCCTGGTCGGCAGACAGGGGTCTAGGGAATGTGAGCTGCTCCTTTACGCCATGCGGCTGTTGATGGAGAAATTTGGAGTCCCCTTAGCAGAAGACAAATCGGAGGGCCCTTGCACTTGTCTAACTTTCCTGGGTATCGAAATTGATTCGGTAGCCCAGGAATGTAGGCTTCCGGTTGATAAGGTACAGAAGATGTTGGCAGCAGTCAGGAGCCTCGCAGCGGCGCAGTTTTGCACGCTGAAAGAGCTCTAATCGGTTTTGGGTCTGCTCAACTTTGCAGGGAGGGTCATCCCGATGGGGAGGATTTTCCTGAAAAGAATGGAGCGCTTGTTGCCGGGAGTTACTTCCCCTAAGGCCAAACTAATGGTTAATAGTGACATGAGGGAAGACCTCCGTGTCTGGGATCTGTTCCTCAGGGATTTCAATGGGATCTGTATTTGGAGAACCCCCCAGACTCCGGCGCAAGAACTGCACCTCTTTACTGATGCTGCTGGGGGTTTTTGGATACGGCGCCTATCTCAATGGCGAGTGGAGCGCCGAACCTTGGCCGGCAGAGTGGGCGGCCAGGGGCCTGACCAGGAACCTGTGCCTTCTAGAGCTTTTCCCCATTCTGGTGGCGTTGGAGATCTGGGGGGACAAGCTCGAGAACCGCTCCGTCATTTTTTGGACGGACAATTTGAGCGTGGTTTACGCCATTAACGGTCTCTCTTCGTCCTCACCACCAGTAATTCGATATCTGAGAATTCTGGTTTTGAGATGCCTCAAGAGGAACATTGAGTTTCGGGCTAGGCATGTCCCAGGAGTTAAAAACGTTATTGCTGATGCACTATCTCGCTTTCAATGGGAAAATTTTAGGAAATGTGCTCCTGAGGCTGCCACTCATGGCTTTCCCTGTCCCCCTTTTCTTTGGCAGGTGGCTTTGGATGGCAGTCCCTGATTCCGGTGCTTAAGGCGTCCCTGGCACCTTCCACTTGGAAGTCCTATATAAGGTACTGGGAAGAATGGGTATTTTTCTGCGATGTCCAAGGATTTCCTTCTTGTGCTGGTGAGCAGGACTGGCTATTGCGCTGGCTCGCGGAGCTTAGGGCTAAGTTAGCTAAGAAAGGGGCGGTATCCGCGCGGTTGGCGGCGGTGTCCTTTTTCTGTAAACTATTCACGCTGACGGACTCTTCCAAAACGTTTTTGATTCGTCAAATACTGAGGGGTTGGGGACGGTCGGAAGTGCGGCGTCCAGACGTTAGGGAACCCATAACGGCGGACAGGTTGGTCCTCCTGCTTCGTGTTTTACCGGAGGTATGTTCCTCAGACTACGAGGTGCGGCTTTTTTCAGCGGCGTTCGCCATGGCGTTTCATGGTGCTCTCCGAGTGGGGGAATTGGTCCCCCAGTCTAAGTTGGCGAAAGTGGGTGGCGTCCTGGCGGAGCACGTCAGGTTTACGGATAATGGGGTATTACTTTTCATCCCTCGATCGAAAGTCGATCAAGATGGTAGGGGGGCCTGGCTGTCGCTACCCGCGCATGCGGGTTCCGCCTGCTGCCCTAGTGCACTGTTGAAGACCTTCTCGGACAGGCGTCCAGTGGGTGCGGTTAGATTTTTAATTCATCAGGATGGTACCCCCCTGACGAGGTTTCAATTTCGGAAGGTTTTGGGGTGGGCGGCTAAAAAAGTGGGCTTGAATCCCAATACTATAGCTCCTCACTCCTTTAGGGTTGGAGCTGCTACGACGGCGGCGACTTTAGGCTGGTCGGCTGACCGCATAATGGCGCTTGGGAGGTGGAAGTCTAAGAGGTATCAGATTTACGTTAGGCCACTTATATCCCAATGTTAATATTTGTTGGTTGATAATGTTGCACACTGCGTTGCCATTATATGCCCTAACTCTTGTTTCTATTACAGGGCCTAGAAGTGGGCCACTTCGTGCCTGGATCGTTGGGCACTCGTTCGTACACTGGGCGGCTATCCGAGCGGCATCGCAACCTGGAGGGCAGCAGCTTGGGTTCTCATTCTCCAGGGTGGTAGTTAGGTGGTTAGGGAGGAGAGGCCTTTGCTGGGCAGATCTGCCTGGGTTACTGCAATCCGCCATGAGGCGGTGGGAGAAACCCCATGTGCTGATCATCCACTTAGGTGGGAATGATCTCGGCTCAATTCCCGGCCGGGACTTGAGCGCAGTGATCCAATCAGATCTGCGCACCTTTAAAGCTTGGTTGCCTGGTGTGAGAATGGGCTGGTCAAACATTATACCGAGGTTGACGTGGAGACACATGGCCAATCATAGGGCAGCGTTCCAAGTTCGCAAGAAGCTCAATAGAGATGTTAGGAAGCTTATGTGCGAGCTAGGTGGTTTTGTTGTGGAACACAAGTTCATTACGGCCGCTGACCGTAGCCTGTACCGAGGCGACGGGGTCCATCTTACGGACCATGGCATGGACCTGTTTATTGAAGATATACGTCAGTCCCTACTCCTATTTGTGTGAGTTGGGTGGCGGCGAGAGTGGCCCTTGATATTCGGGCGATCTCGTGGCGGGTGGACAGTGTCCGGGGGCAGGATGTGATCGAGGTAGAGTGACGGCACTTCCGGCCAGGGATGAAGTCCCCAGACGCGCGTCTGGGGTGTTCCCTGCCCGTGTGATTACGATGCCGAGAATTCCCTGTTTTATAGTATTGAGCTACGCTCTGCTTCTTCTCCTGCGCCCTGGTACTGCCCATCTTGTTAGCATGGGTTACTACGTTTTAGCTAGTACCTGATTGCCGCCCCCCTGGTCCATGTTTATTCAGACGGTCGTTAGTTCTTGTGTTGCCACAATAAACGTGACCTGCGGGTTTTCTCTAACCATAAAAAGTTGTTGTGTCGTTATTTTGTGTGTTATTTATTTCTACGTTTAGAAACTAAGTTGAGTTTATGTTAAACCAAGAATGTATATAGTTATAAGTTATTCTTTCCACAGAGGAGGATATGGCATTTAATCCCTTAAGGAAATGTAAGGCAAATTGCCTGGAATGCACATAAGGGTTAAGGCCAAGACGGAGGAGGGGAGTGTTGTGTTGTGTGTGTGAAACAATGTTGCAGAAAGAGAGGAGGGGTTCCAACTTACCTTTTTAAGCCCAGTGCAGGAAGCACATGTCCTCTTTCTGCTGTTTTTCTCAAAGTTTTCCCCACCCTTCCCTCCCTTTGTTTATTATTTTGCAATCAGTAGGGGGATCCGTCCTTATGGTGGTCCCCAGGGACTAGGGCTATCCGAAGGCTTGATGAGGGCTAGCCAGCCTATTTCTGTAAGTCCAAGGACGTTAAGTTTCAGCTCCCCAGGTATTTCAATCTGGTTTACGCACCTTTTTGATCCTGGCCCTTACTGGTACGGAGTGGGGGTTTGCACCCTGGGCTGGCGGGTGGACAGTGTCCGGGGGCAGGATGTGATCGAGGTAGAGTGACGGCACTTCCGGCCAGGGATGAAGTCCCCAGACGCGCGTCTGGGGTGTTCCCTGCCCGTGTGATTACGATGCCGAGAATTCCCTGTTTTATAGTATTGAGCTACGCTCTGCTTCTTCTCCTGCGCCCTGGTACTGCCCATCTTGTTAGCATGGGTTACTACGTTTTAGCTAGTACCTGATTGCCGCCCCCCTGGTCCATGTTTATTCAGACGGTCGTTAGTTCTTGTGTTGCCACAATAAACGTGACCTGCGGGTTTTCTCTAACCATAAAAAGTTGTTGTGTCGTTATTTTGTGTGTTATTTATTTCTACGTTTAGAAACTAAGTTGAGTTTATGTTAAACCAAGAATGTATATAGTTATAAGTTATTCTTTCCACAGAGGAGGATATGGCATTTAATCCCTTAAGTACTGTATTATCCAGTTAGAGAAAGTAAAGCAATACATGAACCTCAGTGAGTGCTAACAAAGAGTGGTATAAAACATAAAAAGAAACAACACATCTATAAAGGTTTGTCAGAGGGTAAAAAAAAACACTGTTCTCTGAGCAGCTTACAGCTTAGGTGATATTGTGGTCAAGTTCTCCTAAGCAGTCTTACACATTCACAGCAGTTAGCCTACCCCTATTTTGTGAAAATGCCCCACAGGTAGGGTAAGACTCTCTGGATGACAATAGTATGGGATGCCTTGTAGACCTGTTACCTGGCCATTCACGCTGCATCCCCAGAGCAAGCCCATACAGTCTGTTAACATTAGCGGTCTATCGGATGGCAAGTGGTAAGTACTCAGCTGTAGTAAATGCCATGTGTAGGAAACAACCCCTGAACGGTTGAAGGCAAATAAGGGGTGTTCTGCTTGTGGCTGCGATTCTCTGTGATCCGTAAGCACCCGTGCAGATAGGGCCCTCCCGGACAAGAGCAGTGTCTCCCCACCACACAGAGCATTTGGGATCAGTAAGGTAAGGGAGTAGTGACCCCCTCACAATCCTGGCCCACTTTGAATCTTAGGATAATTTTCTGCTTGACTTCCTCCTGGGGTACTTGGCGCTAGGTCGTGTAGTAACATGATATCTGGACTGGTTGCAGCAATGTCACCAGTAGTATTAGCTGCGCAAGGAGTAAAAGCCTTTCTGCCCCACACTAGGTGTGCCTCCTCCGGGAGTTGCTGGACTCTCTTGCTGCCTACTGGGGAACCGGTAAGCGATGGGGCCCCAAAGCGATATCGTTCCTGTCCTCCCCCTCAACATGGTCGAATGCAGGATGTGGGAATGTGGGATTATACGTGTTTCTTGGCTCAAATGCAGTCTGTAGCATGACTTCAAAGGCAGCCAGATGTTCTGCGAGTAAACGGCGCAGCTCCTGTAAGAAACTGGTTCCATAATCCATGTTGGTCATCTAAAGAATAGCTTGAGTGGACACATATATAGTAAAGAGTGCTAGCAGTGTTTTTTCGGATTGTCACTGCTTACTAATGACAGGGCCACATGGGCGTCCTGCCGGGGGGGTTAGATAGTGGGCAGTAACCCTCGTTATGCTCCGGTAGGCTGAGTCTGGTTCCAAATCCAATAATAGTGGTATCAGATAATAGGGCTATATCTGCTGAAAACTGTCCTGTATCAGATTACTCTCAACTGAGTGTTAACACAGAGATTGAAGGCAGATTAGAGTAAGATTTGGAGCAGCAAACAGTCTTGCAACCTATCATGGCCGCTGCCCGGAAGTTCCCCCCGAAAATATGTTATTTTTAATAAAGCTACAGGATATATATTAAAGCTTCCAAAGTAGTAAAAATGTATTATGAAAACTGTTTTAATCTATATATAAATATTTCTACAGGTGTAGTGACAGCCTTTTTTTATGTTCAACCATCCTTTATATAACCCTATTTGTCAAACATATAGAAAATGTGTGTATGTATATATATAAAACAGACAGGTATAGTGACAACCTTATCTGGATGGACTGTTGTCCTAAATATATGCCAAATATATAATATATAATAAGGCTACAGATAGCAACAATATTTATTTATGTTAAAATGTTACAGATATAGCTGCTTTTATCTATATAAAAAAATAATCTACAGGTGTATTTTATATATATATATATATATATATATATATATATATATATATATATATATATATATATATATATATAACCTTAAGAGTATAACAACACCCTTATTTGAATGGACTGCTGTCCCAAAAATATTGAAAATATGTTATTTCTAATAAAGCTACAGGATATATAGTAAAGCTACTAAAGTAGTAAAAATTTATTTTGAAAACTGCTTTAATCTATATATATAAATATTTCTACAGGTGACAGCCTTTTTTATGTTCAGCTGTCCTATATATAATAAATATACCAGTTTAGCCAAACTCTCGGCTAGATTACAAGTTTTGCGTTAAGTTGAAAAAGCAGCGTTAACAGGTCCGACTTACGTAAACTTTGTCAACCCTTTTTTCTATGGGACTTCCATAGCGCTGGTATTACGAGTCTGTCCCGGGAGGCCAAAAAGTGAGCGGTACACCCTCTACCTCTAAGATTCATAACGCATTCTAAAGTCAGTAGTTATGAGTTTTACACTACAACGCTGTAGCATAAAACTCATAACTAAAGTGCTAAAAAGTACACTAACACCCATAAACTACCTATTAACCACTAAACCGAGGCCCTCCCGCATCGCAAACACTATAATAACATTTTTAACACCTAATCTGCCGCTCCGGACATCGCCACCACTATAATAAACATATTAACCCCTAAACCACCGCACTCCCGCCTCGCAAAAACTAGTTAAATATTAGTAACCCCTAATCTGCTGTCCCTAACATCGTCGCCACCTACATTATACTTATTAACCCCTAAACTAACGCCCCAACGTCACCGCCACTATATTAAATGTATTAACCCCTAAATCTAAGTCTAACCCTAAAAACCACTAACTTAAATATAATTTAAATAAATCTAAAGAAAATTACTATAATTAACTAAACTATTCCTATTTAAAACTAAATACTTACCTATAAAATAAACTCTAAGCTAGCTACAATATAACTAATAGTTACATTGTAGCTAGCTTAGAATTTATTTTTATTTTACAGGCAAATTTGTATTTATTTTAACTAGGTAGAATAGTTATACAACCTAGCTAAAATAAATACAAATTGACCTGTAAAATAAAACCTAACTTAAGTTACAATAACACCTAACACTACACTACAATTAAATAAATTAACTAAATTAAATACAATTAAATAAATTAACTAAATTAAATACAATTAAATAAATTAAATTAGCTACATCACAAAAAAAACAAATTAACTAAATTACAGAAAATAAAAAACAAATTACAGATCTTTAAACTAATTAAACCTAATCTAATAGCCCTATCAAAATAAAAAAGCCCCCACAAAATAAAAAAAAACCCTAGCCTAAACTAAACTATCAATAGCCCTTAAAAGGGCCTTTTGCGGGGTCAGCTCTTTTACCGGTAAAAAAATACTAACAACCCCCCCAACAGTAAAACCCACCACCCACACAACCAATTGCACTGCCTTTAAAAGGGCATTTAGCTCTTTTGCATAGTGCCCAAAATAACCCTAAGCTAAAAAATAAAAAAAAAAAAAATAAAAAAAAAAAAAACCTAACACTAAAGCCCCAAATAGATATTCAATGTTCCTGAAGTCCAGCGGAGGTCGTCTTCCAGACGGGTCCATCATCTTCATCCACAGTGAAGGTGGCATGGAGCAGAGATATGGAGCAGTGTTTTCAGATGTGGCGATCCTCGGAGGCGGCAATGGGCCTTGGCGGCGATGGTCCTTGGCGGCATTCCCCGGCAGGGGTGCTACTTAATGGTCTGGAGGTTCCTCTTCATGCAATCGTCCACTGCACACTAAAGATTAAATCCAAGGTACCCCATATTTATGGGGGTACCTTGCATTCCTATTGGCATGTTCACATCAGCCAATAGGATGAGAGCAAGTGAAATCTTATTGGCTGGTGAACAGCCAATAGGATGAGAGCAAGTGAAATCATATTGGCTGTTCACCAGCCAATAAGATTTCACTAGCTCTCATCCTATTGGCTGATGTGAACATGTCAGTCAATAAGAATGCAAGGTACCCCCATAAATATGGGGTACCTTGGATTTAATCATCAGTGTGCGGCAGACGATCGCATGAAGAGGAACCTCTACGCCACCGAGGAGTACAGCCGCTGGGGACCACCAAGGACCATTGCCGCCACCGAGGATCGCCACATCTGGAAACACCGCTCCACATTTCTGCTCTGCGCCGCCTTCCCTGTGTATGAAGATGATGGACCCGCCTTGAAGAATACCTTCTCCACTGGACTTCAGGAACCGTGAGTACCTATTTGGGCTTTGGTGTTGTTGTTTTTTTGTTGTTTTTTTAGCTTTGCAAAAGAGCTAAATGCCCTATGCAAGGCAGTGCAAAAGAACTAAATGCCCTTTTAAGAACAATGCCCATACAAATGCCCTTTTTAGGGCAATGGGTAGTTTAGGTTTTTTTAGTGTTAGGTTTTTTTATTTTGGGGGGTTGTGTGGGTGGGGAGGTTTTGTTTATTTTTAATGTAAAAGAGTTGTTTAACTTAGGGCAATGCCCTACAAAAAGCCATTTTAAGGGCTATTGGTAATTTTGCCTTAGATTAGGGAGTGTTTTTATTTTGTGGGGTCTTTTTTATTTTCATAGTGATTAGGTTTAATTTTTTAAAGTTTGATAATCTGGTTTATTATTTTCCGTAATGTTAGCCTTTTTTTATTTTTTGTAATGAAAGATTAATGTAATGTAATTTTTTTTTTTAAGTAATGTAGTTGTTTATTATTTTATGTAATTAAGGGGTTAATTTAGGGGTTGATAGGTTAGGGGGTTTAGTTTGTAACTTATTTATTTGTGTTGTGGGTTGGGTTAATAGATGTATTTAGTAGTTTGCAATGTTAGGGTTAGTGAATTTAAGGGTTAATAATTATATATTTTTCTTTTTTAAAACTTGATGTGGGCGGTTATGATTAGGGGGTTTTTTTAATACTGATGTGAGCGGTTATGAATAGGTGTTTTTTTAATACTTGATGCGGGTGGTTATTTCTTTTTGTAATGCGTCGTTTGCCTTCGCTGCATCCCGATGGATTCTGAAAATGGCTGGGTGGGTGGTGAAAGAATCCAGTGGATTCTTTCACCACCCTGCCATTTTCGGAATCCACCTGGATGTAGTGAAGCTGCATTCAGGTGAATTCTTCTGGCCTCATGCTGCCAACATTCCATGTATTACTTATACATATTTAGACATGTATGTGTATGTATGTCTTTGTATCCCTTTTGCCTGCCTTTGTTTCTATTAGATAGTGTTATTATTTTGTAATGTAATCACTATTGCGCTCAAGTGATCACATTTTATTTTCAACTCGTAATACCAGCGGTAAGCTCGACATGTGCAAACACCAGTGATAGACACCTTATCGCTTGTGCACAAACGTTTGTGCTCTACTCGTAATCTTGCCCTTAATCAGTTTTAAGAGACTACATATTCAAGAGAACTTTCATATTTCTTAACATAAATGTGGTAAATTATTCTCTCTTGCTCACTATGGTAGAATAAAATACAATTAAGCCCTTCCTCCAGGCTTCATGGATCATAATAATATAAATTCTTAAGTTTTAAAATGAGCATCTTGGTTCCCTTATGGGATATGTAATTTTCGAGAAGTCTAAAGCTATATATAGAAAAAACATAGGGGCCTATTTATTATGTCTATCCGATATGGTCTGATTAGCGGATTGTGTCCGACAGACATCGATGAATGCGGAGAGTGTATAGCATTGCACCAGCAGCTCTTGTGAACTGCTGGTACAAAGCCGCCCCCTGCAGATTCGCGGCCAATCAGACACTAGCAGGTGTGTGTCAATCAACCCGATTGTATTCAATCGGGTTGAATTGTGGCAATGTCTGTCTGCCTCCTCAGAGCAGGTGGACAGGATATGGAGCAGCGGTCTTTAGACCGCTGCTTCATAACTGGTGTTTCTGGCGAGCCTGAATGCTCGCCAGAAACACAGAGCTTCAAGCTCCATACGGAGCTTGATAGGTAGGCCCCATAATCTTTAACCAGTAGAGGGTTTATCATTGTTTCTACTATTCTAAGTTAAAAGTTGCATTTGCTGCATTAAAGGTGAAATTGTGTCTTTTCTTTCCTCAAGCTAGTAAAAAATTTACATGAGAAGTGCAATTGAAGTACCAAAAAGCAGCTTGGTGTTTGGGAACAAGTATCAGTGATTGGGTGGGAGTAATATTTATTTATCTCAAATGTAGAAAAAAAAATAAGAGCATCCAGGAATTACATTAGAGAATGAAAAGACTGCCAGTTATTGGATATCACATGATTATTTTTGCTGTAATTGAAGACTGTGGTTATAGAGTGTGCCTTTAAGCTTTGAGGAACTTTCATCTAATCAGTGGATGCCAGTCTTCATTTTCATGTCATCAACTAATTTAAGCACATAAAATATACGTGTTATCTTGATGCCCTGTAGAGGAATTGCTGTTTTGTAGATACTTTTTTTATCTGACAAAATTATTTGAAGCATCTCAGTATTAATAATAAGCTACATGTAAAACCCATCACAATTCCTGATATAGGAAACTGTTGTTATTCATCAAAAAAATAAATTAAGTGTTACCACAATCTGCTTGAATCTCAGCAATGCAAGACTGATGATTCTAGGATATTTGCTGGAAGAAGTAATTTCCACAAACTCCACAAACTCGGGGCAGGACCTAATTGTTCTTCAATGCTGTAATCAATGGATGCTACAAATCAATAGATGTTTGCAAGAAGGAAGGCAGTTTTTACTGCAGAGAACCTGTTACTGGAGTATTGCAATATAATCTGTTTTGAAGTTCTTTGACGGAATTAGACTTGCACTAGTCTCATGTTCCAACATTTACAGAGGAGAGAAAATTACATTGTTGCATGTAGATGGAACAAAGACTTGACTACCAGAAACATAATGATGATCATCTTTACTGTATTAGTTAGATCACCTTTTTCCACAAAGG
This sequence comes from Bombina bombina, assembly GCF_027579735.1. Lineage (NCBI taxonomy): Eukaryota > Metazoa > Chordata > Amphibia > Anura > Bombinatoridae > Bombina > Bombina bombina. The sequence goes on from NC_069499.1 coordinate 663,608,868, forward strand.
GTCAGAAAATCTCAAATTCTCTATTTCTAGAAAAAATTTACACTTGCATGGAGATAGATTATTTTTTTTCCCCTTATTGGAGAATCCAGCCATGAAACTGCAAGAGGTAGCTTCCAGTTAATAGGAGATTCATTTTTCCATCTTTCTCAGCTTTGCTATGAATTCAACCTGTTCATGTATAACTATATGATCTCATTGGCAGCTCTCTCAAAAATGAATCTAAACTGTTTTTGTAAGTGTGCTAAACCAAACGTTGTGCATTTGTATCTTATAAAAGGAAGACTGACCATTTGCCATTGGTTAAAGCACCCCACCTAAACTCAGGTATGCTCATGACAGTGTGTTGGAGTTGTATATTAAGCCAGGAAGTCACATTCTATTATAAAGATAGAGAGAGAAACTGGAATAATTCATCTTGTAAAGGCAAAGTATTGTGTTAGGCCCAGTCAACACTGAGACACCTTGTAAATTGGTGACTGACTAAGCAGAATATGTCATATTGTTTCACTTAGATACCAATTTTAATATAAAACCATAAGTGATATTTTTGGGCAATTTTTGCATCATTTAAAAATATTTTGTTTATTAGTGGATGTGCGCAATGCCTCCTGTTTTGTGTAACTATTTGGTCTCATTGGCAGCATTCCCAAGGTGTGCTAAGCCAAACTGTAACTCTATGTATACAGTGGGGCAAAAAAGTATTTAGTCAGCCTCCAATTGTGCAAGTTCTCCAACTTAAGAAGATGAGAGAGGCCTGTAATTTTCATCATAGATATACCTCAAATATGAGAGACAAAATGTGGAAACAAATACAGACAATCACTTTGTCTGATTTGGAAAGAATTTATTTGCAAATTATGGTGGAAAATAAGTATTTGGTCAATATCAAAAGTTCATCTCAATACTTTGTTATATATCCTTTGTTGGCAATGACAGAGGTCAAACATTTTCACAAGGTTGTTACACACTGTTACTGGTATGTTGGCCCATTCCTGCATGCAGATCTCCTCTAGAGCAGTGATGTTTTGGGGCTGTCACTGGGCAACACGGACTTTCAACTCCCTCCAAAGGTTTTCTATGGGGTTGAGATCTGGAGACTGGCTAGGCCACTCCATGACCTTGAAATTCTTCTTACGAAGCCACTCCTTCATTGCCGGGTTGTGTGTTTGGGTACATTGTTATGCTGAAAGACCCAGCCACTATTTATCTTCAATACCCTTGCTGATGGAAGGAGGTTTGCACTAAAAATCTCACAATACATGGCCCCATTCATTCTTTCATGTACACGGATCAGTCATCCTGTTCCCTTTGCAGAGAAACAGTCCCAAAGCATGATGTTGCCACCCCCATGCTTCACAGTAGGTATGGTGTTCTTTGGTTGCAACTCAGCATTCTCTCTCCTCCAAGCACGACAAATTGTGTTTCTACCAAACAGTTCTACTTTGATTTCATCTGACCATCTGACATTCTCCCAATCCACTTCTGGATCATCCAAATGCTCTCTAGCATACTTCAGACGGGCCTGGACATGTACTGGCTTAAGCAGGGGGACACATCTGGCACTGCAGGATCTGAGTCCCTGGCGGCGTAGTGTGTTACTGATGGTAGCCTTTTTTACTTTGGTCCCAGCTCTCTGCAGATCATTCACTAGGTCACCCTGTGTGGTTCTGGGATGTTTGCTCACCGTTCTTGTGATCATTTTGACCCCACGGGGTGAGATCTTGCGTGAAGCCCCAGATCAAGGGAGATTATCAGTGGTCTTGTATGTCTTCCATTTTCTAATTGATTTCTTCACACCAAGCTTCTTGCCTATTGCAGATTCAGTCTTCCCAGCCTGGTGCAGGTCTACAATTTTGATTCTGGTGTCCTTCGACAGCTCTTTGGTCTTCACCATAGTGGAGTTTGGAGTGAGACTGTTTGAGGTTGTGGACAGGTGTCTTTTATACTGATAACAAGTTCAAACAGGTGCCATTAATACAGGTAATGAGTGGAGGACAGAGGAGCCTCTTAAAGAAGAAGATACCGGTCTGTGAGAGCCAGAAATCTTGCTTGTTTGTAGGTGACCAAATACTTATTTTCCACCATAATATGCAAATAAATTATTTTCCAAATCAAATGTGATTGTCTGGATTTGTTTCCACATTTTGTCTCTCATAGTTGAGGTATACCTATGATGAAAATTGCAGGCCTCTCTGATCTTCTTAAGTGGGAGAATTTGCACAATTGGTGGCTGACTAAATACTTTTTTGCCCACTATATGTATATATATATAAAATAATGAGGAGTGCACTCGCCAGGACTTTTCAGAAGTTTAATTCCAATATGTGACATATTGTAATCAAACTTCTGAAAATTCCTGGCGAGTGCACTCCTCATTATTTTCTATTTACTTATCTGTTGCACCCTGGGCATCCTTACTCTATATATATAATAGAGTAAGCAAAGTGCACTCTCACTTAAAAAGCATCTACCAGGGTGCAGGCACGAATTAATACAGTACAGATGAAGCTTGCACTCTCTGGATTTTCAAAAAGGTGCTTTATTTAGCAAAAAATGTGACGTTTTGGGTATCAATCACCCCTTCATCAGACCAAAAAGATCTGATGGTCTGATGAAGGGGTGATTGATCCCCGAAACGTCACATTTTTTGCTAAATAAAGCACCTTTTTTGAAAATCCAGAAAGTGCAAGCTTCATCTGTACTATATATATATATATATACAGGGAGTGCAGAATTATTAGGCAAGTTGTATTTTTGAGGATTAATTTTATTATTGAACAACAACCATGTTCTCAATGAACCCAAAAAACTCATTAATATCAAAGCTGAATAGTTTTGGAAGTAGTTTTTAGTTTGTTTTTAGTTATAGCTATTTTAGGGGGATATCTGTGTGTGCAGGTGACTCTTACTGTGCATAATTATTAGGCAACTTAACAAAAAACAAATATATACCCATTTCAATTATTTATTTTTACCAGTGAAACCAATATAACATCTCAACATTCACAAATATACATTTCTGACATTCAAAAACAAAACAAAAACAAATCAGTGACCAATATAGCCACCTTTCTTTGCAAGGACACTCAAAAGCCTGCCATCCATGGATTCTGTCAGTGTTTTGATCTGTTCACCATCAACATTGCGTGCAGCAGCAACCACAGCCTCCCAGACACTGTTCAGAGAGGTGTACTGTTTTCCCTCCTTGTAAATCTCGCATTTGATGATGGACCACAGGTTCTCAATGGGGTTCAGATCAGGTGAACAAGGAGGCCATGTCATTAGATTTTCATCTTTTATACCCTTTCTTGCCAGCCACGCTGTGGAGTACTTGAACGCGTGTGATGGAGCATTGTCCTGCATGAAAATCATGTTTTTCTTGAAGGATGCAGACTTCTTCCTGTACCACTGCTTGAAGAAGGTGTCTTCCAGAAACTGGCAGTAGGACTGGGAGTTGAGCTTGACTCCATCCTCAACCCGAAAAGGCCCCACAAGCTCATCTTTGATGATACCAGCCCAAACCAGTACTCCACCTCCACCTTGCTGGCGTCTGAGTCGGACTGGAGCTCTCTGCCCTTTACCAATCCAGCCACGGGCCCATCCATCTGGCCCATCAAGACTCACTCTCATTTCATCAGTCCATAAAACCTTAGAAAAATCAGTCTTGAGATATTTCTTGGCCCAGTCTTGATGTTTCAGCTTGTGTGTCTTGTTCAGTGGTGGTCATCTTTCAGCCTTTCTTACCTTGGCCATGTCTCTGAGAATTGCACACCTTGTGCTTTTGGGCACTCCAGTGATGTTGCAGCTCTGAAATATGGCCAAACTGGTGGCAAGTGGCATCTTGGCAGCTGCACGCTTGACTTTTCTCAGTTCATGGGCAGTTATTTTGCACCTTGGTTTTTCCACACGCTTCTTGCGACCCTGTTGACTATTTTGAATGAAACGCTTGATTGTTCGATGATCACGCTTCAGAAGCTTTGCAATTTTAAGAGTGCTGCATCCCTCTGCAAGATATCTCACTATTTTTTACTTTTCTGAGCCTGTCAAGTCCTTCTTTTGACCCATTTTGCCAAAGGAAAGGAAGTTGCCTAATAATTATGCACACCTGATATAGGGTGTTGATGTCATTAGACCACACCCCTTCTCATTACAGAGATGCACATCACCTAATATGCTTAATTGGTAGTAGGCTTTTGAGCCTATACAGCTTGGAGTAAGACAACATGCATAAAGAGGATGATGTGGTCAAAATACTCATTTGCCTAATAATTCTGCACTGCCTGTATATATATATATATATATATATATATATATATATATATATATATATATTGTACTTCACAGAACAAAGAGTATAGGTGTCAAAAACATTTTTTTTTAATTACTGGTCTGAGGGAGCAAATAAAGAATACATTTTAAATAATTATATTTCCCATCCAATTAACATTTTCTGGGCCAAAATAGTATGATGTATTCTTCTCAATATGATGAAGGGAAATAGTTTGTTTCAGCAGATACATTCTGCTTGTAGAAATGCAATATTTTAGTCAGGTTAGTTGTGCATGGAATTATGTTAGTTTTTATTTTTGAAGTTAGAAAGCTTAGAAAATATAATGACACACAAAGAGAATTATTAACCTGTTAAAACACAAACAATAATAAATCAAACAAAAAACAATCGGCTAGATTACGAGTTTTGCATTATGAGTAAAAAAGCAGCGTTAAGGCTCATAATGCTGCTTTTTTACTACCGCTGCTATTACGAGTCTTGTACGTACAGTTGTTCCGCACACTTTTTTGGCCGTACGGCAAATTAACTTACGCAATTTTTGTACAGTCTTTATTCAATGGGACTTCCATTGCGCCGGTATTATAAGCTTTTTTTTTTAGACCAAAAAGTGAGCGGTACAGCCTATCCCGCAAAATTCGTAAAGCATTCTAAAGTCAGTAGTTATGAGTTTTACACTACAGAACTGTAGCATTAAACTCATAACTAAAGTGTTACAAAGTAGACTAACACCCATAAACTACCTATTAACCCCTAAACCGAGGCCCTTCCCGCATCGCAAACACTAAAATAAAATTATTAAACCCTAATCTGCCGCTATGGTCAACGCGCCACTATAATAAACATATTATCCCCTAAACCGCTGCACTCCCGCATCACAAACACTATTTAAATATTATTAACCCCTAACCTGCTGCCTCTAACATCGTCACCACCTACCTACATTTATTAACCCCTATTCTGCTGCCCCCAACGTCGCCGTCACTATATTAAATTTATTAACCCCTAAACCTAAGTCAAACCCTAACCCTAACACCATTACAGTACAATTAAATAAAATACCTAAATTAAATACAATTAAAAAAATTAATACAAATATCTAAATTACAAAAATAAAACAAACACTAAATTACAAAAAATAAAAAACAAATTACAAGATATTTAAACTAATTACACCTAATCTAATAGCCCTATCAAAATAAAAAAAGCCCCCCCAAAATAAAAAAAACCTAGCCTAAACTAAACTACCAATAGCCCATAAAAAGGGCCTTTTGCGGGGCATTGCCACAAGAAATCAGCTCTTTTACCTGTAAAAACAATACAAACAACCCCCAACAGTAAAACCCACCACCCACACAACCAAACCCCCCAAATAAAAACCTAACTAAAAAAAACTAAGCTCTTTATTGCCCTGAAAAGGGCATTTAAATGGGCATTGCCCTTAAAATGGTACTTAGCTCTATTTCTGCCCAAACCCTAACCTAAAAATAAAACCCACCTAATAAACCCTTAAAAAACCTAGCACTAACCCCTGAAGATCCACTTACAGTTTTGAAGAACCGACATCCATCCTCAACAAAGCCAGGAGAAGTCATCAACAAAGCGGATAGAAGTCCTCAACGAAGCCGGGAGAAGTGGTCCTCCAGACGGGCAGAAGTCTTCATCCAGACGGCATCTTCTATCTTCATCCATCAGGCGCGGGTCCATCTTCAAGACATCCAGCGCAGAGCATCCTCTTCTTTCGACGACTACCCAACGAATGAAGGTTCCTTTAAGTGACGTTATCCAATATGGCGTCCCTTAGATTCCGATTGGCTGATAGAATTCTGTCAGCCAATCGGAATTAAGGTTGAAAAAATCCTATTGGCTGATGCAATCAGCCAATATGATTGAGCTTCAATCCTATTGGCTGATCCAATCAGCCAATAGGATTGAGCTCACATTCTATTGGCTGCTCCAATCAGCCAATAGAATGCAAGCTCAATCCTATTGGCTGATTGCATCAGTCAATAGGATTTTTTCAAAATTAATTCCGATTGGCTGATAGAATTGTATCAGCCAATCGGAATCTAAGGGATGCCATCTTGGATGACATCACTTAAAGGAACCTTCATTCGACGGGTAGTCGTCGGAAGAAGAGGATGCTCCGCGCCGGATGTCTTGAAGATGGACCTGCACCTCGCCGGATGGATGAAGATAGAAGATGCCGTCTGGATGAAGACTTCTGCCGTCTGGAGGACCACTTCTCCCGGCTTGGATGAAGACTTCTCCCAACTTCATTGAGGACATCTTGCCGCTTTGTTGAGGACTTCTCCTGGCTTCGTTGAGGATGGATATCAGCTCTTCAAAACTGTAAGTGGATCTTCAGGGGTTAGTGTTAGGTTTTTTAAGGGTTAATTGGGTGGGTTTTATTTTTAGGTTAGGGTTTGGGCAGCAATAGAGCTAAATGCCCTTTTAAGGGCAATGCCCATCCAAATGCCCTTTTCAGGGCAATGGGGAGCTTAGGTTTTTTTAGTTAGGTTTTTATTTGGGGGGTTTGGTTGTGTGGGCGGTGGGTATTACTGTTGGGGGGTTGTTTGTATTTTTTTTTACAGGTAAAAGAGCTGATTTCTTTTGGGCAATGCCCCACAAAAGGCCCTTTTAAGGGTTATTGATATTTTAGTTTAGGCTAGGGTTTTTTTTATTTTGGGTGGGCTTTTTTTATTTTGATAGGGCTCTTAGATTAGGTGTAACTAGTTTAAATATCTTGTAATTTTTTTTTATTTTTTTGTAATTTAGTGGGTTTTTTTTGTAATTTAGGTATTTGTATTCAATTTTGTTAATTGTATTTAATTTAGGTAATTTATTTAATTGTACTGTAAGGTTAGGTGTTATTGTAACTAAGGTTAGGTTTTATTTTACAGGTAAATTTGTATTTATTTTAGCTAGGTAGTTAGTAAATAGTTAATAACTATTTAGTAACTATTCTACCTAGTTAAAATAAATACAAACTTGCCTGTAAAATAAAAATAAAACCTAAGCTAACTACAACGTAACTATGGCCCCTATTTAAGAAAGTCTGGTGGACCTGATCCGACAGTGCGGATCAGGTCCACCAGACATCGCTGAATATGGTGAGCAATAACAAGAGCTGCTGGTGCAATGCTGCCCCCTGCAGACTCATGGCCAATGAGCAGCCAGCAGGGGGTGTCAATCAAACCGATCGTACTCGATCAGGTTGATTTCCAGCGATGTCTGTCCGCCTGCTCAGAGAAGGTGGACAGGTTATGGAGCAGTGGTCTTTGTGACCGCTGCTTCATAACTGCTGTTTCTGGTGAGCCTGCAGGCTCACCAGAAACACGGGGCATCAAGCTCCATTCGGAGCTTGATAGATAGGCCCCTATTAGTTATATTGTAGCTAGCTTAGGGTTTATTTTATAGGTAATTATTTAGTTTTAAATAGAAATTATTTAGTTAATGATAGGAATTTTTAGTTTGATTTATTTTAATTATATTTAAGTTAGTGGGTGTTAGGGTTACAAAACAAAAATAATGATAAAAATGCGCTATACCTCAAAATAATGTTAAATATGTTTGCAATAAGTTTGCAGATATGTCCTTGTTGTTAATATAAAAATTGCAAATTGCAATGTTTCAATTTGATCGGATGGCAAAAAGAAACAGTACCTCTGATGGAAGGTAAAACCAATACGACTTCCTGTGCTCAGGGATATTTGGCAATGTTATTACAAATGATTCCAAGTTGATTCCAAATGATTAGTTTCTGGGATCCCTTTGGTTCCAGGGAAAAACACTGCGCCCAAGCCTTGCTGCCTTTAATCCAGCCTGGTATTCCCAAACCAGGACTTCGTATGCAGGAACAGATGTATATGTAAAGAGAAAAAAGATGGCGCAAAAGGCAGGACTCAAGTGAAAGCGTTTAATGACACAATATATTACACATACATATATGCACTTACAAGATTAAAATGAATTCGCTGCAATTAGGAGGATCATAGGTGGTACAGATCTTATTGCTTCCCACAGCCGGCTTGTTGTGAATGCCGAGCGCTGCTGCACTGGATATGACTGGCCTTCAACAAAGAATACCAAAAGAACAATCAGTTCTTTCAGGTGCAACTTGTTGTGCTATTAGTCTCCATTAGACTCCCTATTATTCTTTGTTGAAGGCCAGTCATATCCAGTGCAGCAGCGCTCGGCATTCACAACAAGCCGGCTGTGGGAAGCAATAAGATCTGTACCACCTATGATCCTCCTAATTGCAGCGAATTCATTTTAATCTTGTAAGTGCATATATGTATGTGTAATATATTGTGTCATTAAACGCTTTCACTTGAGTCCTGCCTTTTGCGCCATCTTTTTTCTCTTTACATATACAGGTGTTAGGGTTAGGGTTAGACTTAGGTTTAGGGGTTAATAACTTTAGTATAGTGGCAGCAATGTTTGGGGCTGCAGATTAGGGGTTAGTAAGTGTAGGTAGGTTGCGGCGACATTGGGGGCGGGAGATTAGGGGTTAAAAAATATAATGTAGGTGTCGGCGATGTAGGGGGCAGCAGATTAGGGGTTAATAAGTATAATGTAGGTGCCAGCCATGTCGGGGGCGTCAGATTAGGGGTTAATAAGTGTAAGATTATGGGTGTTTAGACTCGGGGTTCATGTTAGGGTGTTAGGTGTAAACATAAATTTTGTTTCCCCATAGGAATCAATGGGGCTGCGTTACAAAGCTTAACGCTGCTTTTTTGCAGCCGGCTCTCCCCATTGATGTCTAAGGGGAAATCGTGCATGAACACGTACAACCAGCTCACCACTGACTTAAGCAGCGCTGGTATTGGAGTGCGTTATGGAGCACAATTTTGCTCTACGTTCTCTTCTTACCTTTTAACGTCGGGTTTAGGAAAACCTGTAATACCAGCGCTGTAGGGAAGTGAGCGGTGACAATAACGTGCAAGTTAGCACCGCACCCCTCATTACGCAAAACTCGTAATCTAGCCGAAAGTGTTTGTGCAAAAAGGATATGTCCAAAAAAGTCAATTGGACACTAAATCCCAACTCCAAATGTGCATAAGTGATCCCAGGGATTACTTCTCAGTGGAAATAAATGCTGCAGTCGAACTCAAGGGTTTACCTCAAATAAAACAGATCAATGCTGCCAATGGTGAAGTCCTTTGAGACTACAGGTTTAATTCACATGTAAGTTGTATACTCACATACTGCAGAGCTTCACATCAAGCTCTAGATATAAAAGCAATGGGGGACTCCACTGAACTCAGATGAATGCTAAAACAATTTATTAAAACGTGTTAAAATCACAGGGGTTTATAGAGAACAACCATAGCTAGAACATCCATATATTACACAGACTGTATATTGTAAACAATGTCTATGATTACGGTTTGCAGTTCAGAATGTTGGTCTCCGCCCACAACGTGACATCACACGCTCAAATCCAACGATTGTTTCACCAAAAAGTCTCTTGGCCTGTTCAAGGATGTCCTTGTGCTGTTAATGGGGTCTTCTTATACTCATCTGTTCACTTCTTATTGGTCATTCTTAATAGTTAACATCTGGTGTTTTTTTTATTGTTCATTAAAGGGACACTAAATGTTTTCTTTCGTGATTTAGATAGAGCATGCAATTTTAAGCAACTTTCTAATTTACTCCTATTTTCAATTTTTTATCGTTCTCTTGCTATTTTTGTTTGAAAAAAAGGCATCTAAGCTAAGGGGACAGCCAATTTTTGGTTCAGTACCCTGGACATCGCTTGTTTAATGGTGGGTGAATTTATCCACCAATCAGCAAGAACAACTCGGGTTGTTTCCAAAAAATTACCCGTCATCTAAACTTACATTCTTGTTTTTCAAATAAAGATACCAAGAGAAGGAAGAACATTTGATAATAGGATTAAAATAGAAAGTTTCTTCATGCTCTATCTGAATCACAAAATAAAAAAACCATAATTTATGTAAGAACTTACCTGATAAATTAATTTCTTTCATATTGGCAAGAGTCCATGAGCTAGTGATGTAAGGGATATACAATCCTACCAGGAGGCGCAAAGTTTCCCAAACCTCAAAATGCCTATAAATACACCCCTCACCACACCCACAATTCAGTTTAATGAATAGCCAAGTAGTGGGGTGATAAAGAAAGGAGTAAAAAGCATCAACAAAGGAATTTGGAAATAATTGTGCTTTATACAAAAAATTCATAACCACCATAAAAAGGGTAGGCCTCATGGACTCTTGCCAATATGAATTAAATTAATTTATCAGGTAAGTTCTTACATAAATTATATTTTCTTTCATGTAATTGGCAAGAGTCCATGAGCTAGTGACGTATGTGATAACAATACCCAAGATGTGGAACTCCATGCAAGAGTCACATAGAGGGAGGGATAAAAATAAAAACAGCCATATTTTGCTGAAAAAAATTAATCCACAACCCAAAATATAAGTTTATTTTCATGAATGAAAGGAAAAACTTAAAATATAAGCTGAAGAATCAAACTGAAACAGCTGCCTGAAGAACTTTTCTACCAAAAACTGCTTTGGAAGAAGCGAATACATCAAAACGGTAGAATTTAGTAAGCAAAGAAGAGCAAGTTGCTGATTTGCAAATCTGATCAACTGAAGCTTCATTCTTAAAATGAGCTGTAATTCTCTGAGGCTTGACCCGACTCAAAATAAGCTTGATGAATCAAAATCTTTAGCCACAATGCCAATGAAAAGGCAGAAGCCTTCTGACCTTTCCTAGAAACAGAAAAGGTAACAAATAGACTTGAAGTCTTCCTGAAATCTTTAGTAGCTTCAACATAATATTTCAAAGCTCTTATCACATCCAAAGAATGTAAGGATCTCTCCAAAGAACTCTTAGGATTAGGACACAAGGAAGGGACAAGAATTTCTCTATTAATGTTGTTAGAATTCCCAACCTTAGGCAAGAATTTAAATGAAGTCCGCAAAACCGCCTTATCCTGATGAAAATTCAGAAAAGGAGATTCACAAGAAAGAGCAGATAATTCAGAAACTCTTCTAGCAGAAGGAGCCTGTAAAGCCTTCAAAACCAAATTAAGACTCCAAGGAGGAGAGATTGATTTAATGGCAGACTTGATACGAACCAAAGCCTGTACAAAACAGTGAATATCAGGAAGCTTAGCAATCTTTCTGTGAAATAAGACAGAAAGAGCAGAGATTTGTCCCTTCAAGGAACTTGCAGACAAACCCTTATCCAAACCATCCTGAAGAAACTGTAAAATTCTAGGAATTCTAAAACAATGCCAAGAGAAGAAATATGTCTTCCAAACGCGATAATAAATATTTCTAGAAACAGTTACGAGCCTGTAACATAGTATTAATCACTGAGTCAGAGAAACCTCTATTACTAAGCACTAGGCGTTCAATTTCCATTCCTTCAAATTTAATGATTTGAGACCCTGATGGAAAAATGGACCTTGAGACAGAAGGTCCAGCCTTAATAGAAGTGGCCAAGGTTGGCAAATGGACATTTGAACAAGATCCGCATACCAAAACCTGAGGCCATGCCAGAGCTCCCAGCAACACAAACAATTGTTCCATGATGATTTTGGAGATCACTCTTGGAATAAGAAATAGAGGTGGGAAAATATAAGCAGGTTGGTAACACCAAGGAAGTGTCAACACATCCACTGCTTCCGCCTGAAGATCCCTGGACCTGAACAGTTACCTGGGAAGTTTCTTGTTTAGATGAGAAGCCATCAGAACTATTTCTGGAAGACCCCACATCTGAACAATCTGAGAAAACACATCTGGATGGAGGGACCACTCCCCCGGATGTAAAGTCTGACGGCTGAGATAATCCACTTCCAAATTGTCTACACCTGGGATATGTACCACAGAAATTAGACCCAAGAAAGTATACGAGATACTTCTATCATAGCTACTGCACTGTGAGTCCCACCAGGATGATTGACATATGCCACAGTTGTGATAGTGTCTGTCTGAAAACAAATTAATGGTTCTCTCTTCAATAGAGGCCAAATTTGAAGAGCCCTGAAAATTGCACGGAGTTCCAAAATATTGATTGGTAATCTCGCCTCTTGAGATTTCCAAGCCCTTTGTGCAGTCAGAGATCCCAAAAACAGCTCCCCAACCGGAAAGACTTGCATCTGTTGCGATCACAGTCCAGGTTGGACAAACAAAAGAGGCCTCTATAACTATACGATGGTGATCTAACCACCAAGTCAGAGATAGTCAAATATTGGGATTTATGGATACTAATTGTGATATCCTTGTATAATCCCTGCACCATTGATTCAGCATACAAAGTTGGAGAGGTCTGATATGAAAATGAGCAAAGAGGATCGCGTCTGATGCTGCAGTCATGAGACCTAAAACTTCCATGCACATAGCTACTAAAGGGAATGATTGAGACTGAAGGTTCCAAAAAGCTGAAACCAATATTAATTGTCTCTTGTCTGTTAGAGACAGAATCATGGACACTGAATCTATCTGGAAACTTAAAAAGGTGACCCTTGTCTGAGGAATCAAGGAACTTTTTGGTAAATTGATCCTCCAACCATGTCTTTGAAGAAACAACACTAGTTGATTTGTGTAAGATTCTGCAGAATGTAAAGACTGAACTAGTACCAAGATATCGTCCAAATAAGGAAACACCACAATACTCGTTCTCTAATTACAGAGAATAGGGCACAGAGAACCTTTGAAAAGATTCTTGGAGCTGTCGCTAGGCCAAATGGAAGAGCAACAAATTGGTAATGCTTGTCTAGAAAAGAGAATCTCAGAAAATGATAATGATCTGGATGAATCCAAATATGAAGATATGCATCCTGCAAGTCTATTGTGGACATATAATGCCCTTGCTGAACAAAAGGCAGAATAGTCCTTATAGTTACCATTTTGAAAGTTGGTACTCTTACATAATGATTCAAAATGTTTAGATCCAGAACTGGTTTGAATTAATTTTCTTTCTTTGGGACAATGAATAGATTTGAATAAAACCCCAGACCCTGTTCCCGAAACAGAACTGGCATGAGCCTTTACTGGATTTGCTGGGATGCGTGAGAGAAAATATCTTCTCACAGGAGGTCTTACTCTGAATCCTATTCGATTCCCCTGAGAGACAAAACTCAGAATCCATTGATTTTGGACAGAATTTTTTCAAACATCCTTGAAAAATCTTAATCTGCCCCCTACCAGATGAGCTTGAATGAGGGCCGCACCTTCATGCGAACTTGGGGGCTGGCTTTGGTTTCTTAAACGGCTTGGATTTATTCCAATTTGAAGAAGGTTTCCAATTGGAAACAGATTCCTTGGGGGAAGGATTATTATTATCATTCATTTGTATAGCGCCGCCAAACTCCGTAGTGCTGTTCCTTAATTTGTCGAAAGGAACGAAAATGATTAGAAGCTTTAGATTAACCCTTAGGTCTTTTATCCTGAGACAAACCCCCCCCCCCCCCCCCCCCAGTGACAGTTGAAATAATCGAATCCAACTGAGAACCAAATAACTTATTACCTTGGAAAGAAAGAGATAGCAATCTAGACTTAGAAGTCATTTCAGCATTACAAGATTTAAGCCACAAAGCTCTTCTAGCTAAAGTAGCTAAAGACATAGATTTAACATCAATTTTGATGATATAAAAAATGGCATCACAAATAAAATGATTAGCATGTTGAAGCAAGCAAACAATGCTAGACAAATCAGAATCCATTTCTTGTTGCGCTAAATTTTCCAAACAAAAAGTTGATGCAGCTGCAACATCAGCCAAAAAAATTGCAGATAAGATTCAAGTTTCCTATCTAAAGGATCTTTAAAAAAGTACTATCTTCCTTAGTAATAGTAGTACTTTTAGCAAGAGTAGAGATAGTCCCATCAACTTTGGGGATCTTTTCCAAAAACTCCAATGTAACTGCTGGCAAAGGATACAATTTTTTAAACCTTGAAGAAAGAATAAAAGTACCACCAGGCCTATTCCATTCCTTAGAAATCATATCAGAAATAGCATCAAGAACTGGAAAAACCTCTGGAGTAACCACAGGAGGTTTATAAACAGAATTTAAACGTTTACTAGAGGACTAGTTTCCTCAATATCCAATGTAATCAACACTTCTTTTAACAAAAAACAAATGTACTCCATTTTAAATAAATAAGTCGATTTGTCAGTGTCAATATCTGAGGAAGGATCTTCTGAATCAGATAAATCCTCATCAGAGGAGGATAATTAAGTATGTTTTCGGTCATTTGAAATTTCAGCAACTTTATGAGAAGTTTTAAAAGACCTTTTACTTTTTTTAGAAGGCAGGATGGCAGACAAAGCCTTCTGAATAGAATCAGCAATAAAATATTTTAAATTCACAGGTATATCTTGTACATTAGATGTTGAAGTAACAACAACAGGCAATGCACTATTTCTGATGGACACATTCTCTGCATGTAAAAGCTTAACATGACAACTATTACAAATCACAGCTAGAGAAATAATCTCCACGAGTGTAGAACAAATGCTTAGCTTTGGTAGAACTGTTATCAGGCAGCAGGGTTCCAACAGTGATTTCTGAGACAGGATCAGATTGAGACATCTTGCAAATGTAAGAGAAAAAACTACATATAAAGCAAAATTATCAGTTTCCTTATATGGCAGTTTCAGGAATGGGAAAAAAATGCAAACAGCATAGCCCTCTGATAGAGTAAAAAGGCAAGAGGCATATAGGAATGGGGTTTTAAATAATGAATATAATAAAAATGAAAACGTAACTTTGTGCTAAAAAAATCTCACCCCGACTTCCGGTGGGCTGGCCTGAGAGTGAGCAGCAGAAGCAAGGAGCTCTGTGCCTCAATACCCCCAAAACAGGTAGATTAACGCCTGGAACCTACAAAATACGCCTGGCACAAGAGCAGCAACTGAGCCTCATACCCAGCGATCTCTCCTTGGCAGAATTTGCTGCCCGGAGCGGGAGACTTGTCCTGTCAGCCCGCCATAGAGATCGGGGGAGCCCAACACCGCTCCACCACCGGAAGGCGGCTAAGAACAGACCCTACAGGAAAGCGCGGCCACACTGCACAGAGAGGGTTTTTCTGGCCCTGCAGAGAGCAGATTGATACCCTGAAGCCGCAAACACCTAATATACCCGCAGCGGAGGGCAAAGTGCTACCGGCGGGAGGAGGAAGCCCGGGTGTCACTCGGGAGTCATCCACCACAAATCTTTAGGCTTCCCCCACAGATCTGCTGAACACGGTGCGGTGAGATGTCCTGGTGAAGTCCGTTAAGGGTGCAGCAGGCACCGCGGACTGTGCACCCGGCTAAAGAGCAAGGAACTTTTTTCTGGCGCAAAAACCGGCGCCATCTTGGATAACGGCCGACCAGGATCCCATGCAACAGAGGCGGAGGGTAAGAGCTGTTTACTATCAGCAGCACTGAGCACAGACTAGAGGGGTGAAGGGGGCTATAACACCATACTCAAAACTGGGCCTTACACGTTAGCTCCGGATCAAAGGGCCCCATTAGAGACACTCTCTCCTTCCTTTTTCATGCTCCCCCTGCATTGATACTAGCAGTAGATTACTGCACAGAGTTTAGGCCCTACCGGCTCTGGCTTTCATGTACTGTAACACCGGCCACTGTTACACAGGAAACTCTTAGTGGGGCTGTTAAAGGTATCTTTGTCCCCCTGGCGGGACCCTAAAGCTCACCTAAAAACAAAGCACTCCCAATTTTGTGGCACCTTCTGAGCTGGGACTAACACTGTTTACCTCTCCCTGAATCCTGGGACGGACCGCCTGTAAAAGTGTGAAAATTTACACACAGGAACATTTGACTCTGCAGCAAAGACTAAATCCTACATGGACTTACTGGAGTTACCCTAATTAGGCCCAATCTCACTCAAGCCTGGGGATAGGGAGCCTCTGCAGCAGTACCCTTTCCCAGGACAGTCTCCATTATATGATGCTGCAGCTTTGATTTACTCTATGCACTGAACCACTTGGGTATGAAGTGAGAACCCAGACCACGCTGAAGGAAAACCAACTGTGTGTGTGGAAGGTGCATGACTGTGGCAGGATTGTATAGTGTTATATGTATGGAGTGACTGTATGTGGTGATTGGAACCCAGGCTTCACCTTACAAGAAGAGACTGTGTGTAATCTAAGAGCTAAATCTAGTACCCTCTAAACTGAAATTATACTTACCAAGTTATAACAGGTGGGGTGACATTTGGGTTATAGAGTATTCTTTTATTGTCTTGGGTAGCACATTTCCCTGTAACAAAACTGTGGTATGTCATATTCCTACATGTATTAGGTTCATTGCACTCAGAGTCACTGGGTTATGCCATCTATATCTCTGTAATCTCAACCTTGTGGCTGGTTTGTTTGTTTTGATCTCTCCTTTCTTTTTTTTTATTGCTTTATGGGTACATGGAGAGATTCTTAACTAATCACACAATGTCAGGCCGCAACAAAAATAGTGAGCGAAAAAATAGGGCTGGTATTGAGCAAGCCTCTCAAAGTTCCACTGCAGACCCATTCCAAGAAACTAGTCAGATAGACTCACACCCTATAGTGAAACAGATTTCAAAGCTGTTTATGCCCAAAATTGATAATTTACAAAGAGGGGTTGACACACTCACTGATGACATCAAGCAATTCTCTACCAGGGTAGCGGAGGCAGAAGGTAGAATCTCTGACTTAGAGGATAACAATAGCACTAATACAAATAAAATTAGGAATCTTGAGAGGCAGGCACTCACTTTACAGCTAAAAGTGGATGATCTGGAAAACAGATCACGACGCAATAATATGCGTCTGCTAGGTCTCCCAGAAACGGTTAAACCTGGTAATTTACTTCAGTTTGTTGAAAAAACTCTGCCATCTTTACTAAATATCCCGCTTAGAGATCTAGAGGGGGGGGTTGAGAGGGCACATAGGGTGGGATCAGAAAAGTCAGGTACAGATAGACCACAGCCCCGCCCTATTATGATCAAATTTCTGCATTTTCAGACCAAAATAACTATCATGAGAGCATACAGAAAACTGGAACACTTGTCCTTTGAAGGAGCACGCTTGCTACTGTTTCAGGACTTCTCCGCAGACCTCACGCGCAGGCGCAGGGAATTCTCACCTATTTGCTCTAGGTTGCATAGGGAGGGTAGACAGGCCTTCCTCCTGTATCCTGCTAGGCTTAAGGTCATTACCCCTAGAGGCCCAAGATTCTTCGATACTCCCCTGGAAGCCCAGGAATTTGTTGACAAGGGGAACTCCCCTGCACGCAACCAAGATAGGGAACAAGATGAAGGGGATCTAGGCTGAAGAGAATAAATATACACATATTTTCAGATTGCTAAGCTAAAGATGGTGACTAATATTTTCTTCCTTATCATAGAACAGCTCAGGATCAAAGCCATTTACTTGGGCCTGGTGGTGGTTCATCGCAGAGGGAGCCTGAACCGGGAGCCTGTACAATGCGGTGAGGTTGTGTGGTGGTTTCTTCCTTTTTTTTTTTTTTTTTCTCTCCCCCCCTCTCCTCCCCCTGTCCTCCCCCTCTCCTCCCCCCTCCTCTGGCTCTCTGGACGCTATCTATGTTGCTTCCACACTTTACACTCAAATGCTCAAACACACCAGCTCTTGGGATCAATAGAGTAATTAAAATTTAATCTTTACTCATGGAATATTGGGGGTATCCATTCCCCGATAAAGAGAAAGACGATCCTCACTCAGCTTAGAAAAAAGAAGGCAGACATAGCGTTCCTACAGGAGACGCACCTTTTAGATCCCGAACATGAAAAATTGAAATCAGACTGGGTGGGGAGGGTTGAATATGCTTCATACAGCTCAGCTAGCCGAGGAGTAGCAATACTCTTGGGGAAGAGACTGGAGTACGAAATAAAAGAGATACTCAAAGACCCAGAGGGTAGATACATACTAATTCAGATAATTATTGCAGGAAAAACCTATACACTATGCAACATTTATGCCCCTAACCGGAGGGATAGAGGTTTCTGGAATGCCCTTGTGGCAGTTATCGCTCCCTATTTAGACACTCAAATTATTTTGGGCGGAGGGCCAAAGGTAAAATTGTAAAGGATGCCGAGTCAATTGCGAAAGCTTTCGCAACATATTACTCACCTTTATATGCCAGTGAGCGCCCAGCTGGAACAGACCTGAGGGATAGATTCTGGGAAAGTGTCAACATCCCGCAGATCTCGGAATCCCAGCTGGAGAAATTAAATGCTCATATAGAAGAGGACGAGATTCAGAGGACAATAATGGCAATGTCGCTGGGTAAGGCCTCTGGCCCTGATGGGTTGCCGGTAGAATTTTACCGACTTCTCAAGGAACAAATATCTCCAATCTTAGCAGCTCTATATGCTTCTTATTTTGATGGGGAAAAAACCCCGGGCCCTGAGTTCTCCGCAGCCTATATCACCTTGATTCCGAAGGCGGGGAAAGACAGCCTATTACCGGAATCTTATCGTCCGATCTCGTTATTAAACTCGGACTACAAGATATTGACGAAATTGCTATCCGAGAGACTCAAATTCATCTTACCAGATATTATACATAGTGACCAAACGGGATTCATGCACGCGAGATCCTCGGTGGTCAATGTTCGTCGTGTCTTACAAGTCATACAACATTACTGGTCCAATAAGCATAGGGACTCAGCGAAAGATGGTAAGGAGGCCTTCCTGTTGTCCTTGGACGCAGAGAAGGCCTTCGACCGTGTTGAATGGGACCACCTCTTCAATACCTTGATCAAAGCCAACTTTTCTGGCCCGTTCCTTGAGTTCGTTAAGAACCTGTACCACTCCCCGTATGCCAACATACTTGTTAACAACACTTTTTCACCGAATATTCACCTTCACAGAGGAACGCGACAGGGTTGCCCCCTGTCGCCTTTACTCTTCAATATTGCTCTTGAACCATTGGCGATCTCACTTCGACAGGCTTTTCCTGGCATAGATGTCTTGGGCCAGACGCAACACTTAGCACTATACGCGGACGACATGCTGTTGTTTGTCCAGGACCCCCAGGTGCATATCCCGACTGTTCTGGAGTCCCTTGCTAACTTTGGTCAGTTTTCCGGGTACAAGGTGAACACGCAGAAATCGGAGATCTTGTGGTTGCACCGGAAGTTCTCTGGGGACGGAGATTTCCCATTTACAGTAGCAAGGCAGGACATCACCTACCTGGGTGTTAGGATCTCTGCCAACCCCAATAAATTGTATGCTAACAATCTGACGCCCATATGTGCGAAACTGCAGGCCCAGATGGATAGCTGGAGATCTTTGCCTCTCTCACTGTCAGGCAGGATCAACTTGCTAAAAATGATTGTCCTACCCCGCCTTCTCTACCCGCTCCTGATGTTGCCTTTGCTCTTATACAAATCAGACATCAAGATGCTGAACTCAGCAGCGACCCGCTTCATATGGCGAGGGGGCAAACCGCGTATCTCAAGAGAGAAGTTAAGTATGAACTTCCTCAACGGGGGTCTGGCTTTACCAGACTTCAGGCTATACAATTGGGCCGCCCTAATTCGACTGGTAATGGATTGGCAGGTGGGCACACACCACTTCTGTCAACCCTCCCTGGAGCAGGCTGTTCTAAGAAATATCTCGCTGGCCTATTTGCCACACATCACAAACATGAAAACCGTAAAAACCCTAGGCCTTAACACGCTATTCACAGACCCCCTGAGAGCCTGGCATCAGGCTCACAAATTCCTGAAAAAATCGTGCCATGCCTCCAGGTATTTGCCGATGGTTAAAAACCCGGATTTTCCAGCGGGCTCAGATACTCAGCCTTTCCTGCTATGGGAGAGGAGAGGGCTGAAATCACTTAGACAGCTGCTGGACCCACTTTCAAAGGAGATCAAAACCTGTTTCGACCTGCCGAGAACACACTTCTTCGCCTTTTTACAGGCAAGACATTATGTCACCACCTTAATTAAAGACACGCCAGAGTTCTGGGAGAGTTCTCCTTTCAAGATCACCCAAGCTCTTTACCAAATGGGGAGATTCTCCCTATCCGAAATCTACCAGGCGCTCATACATCAGCACTCGGAGAGTGTTCGTGGGAAGATACAGGAGGGCTGGACTAGGGAGGGGATCGGGGATGTTACTTGGGAAGATATACAGTTAGGGCTGGAAAGGACTAAGACGACCACTTTGTCTGCCATGTTCAGGGAAACCCAGGTGCGCTTTCTACATAAGGCTTATCTCACCCCTAGACACTTGGCCAAGTGGGTACCCTCACACTCTAACAAATGTGCAAAATGTTCCTCGGAAGCTCCTACTCTCCTACATTATCTGTGGGAATGTCCCTCAGTTAGACAATATTGGGGTAAAATCCAATATTGGATTAACCAAATCTTACAGATAAGACTAACAATCCAACCTGATACAGTCATTTTTCTTCACTGGGCACACCAACACAGACAACAGGATGCGGTACTGACGTTGGTACTGCTCATAGCCAGAAAATGTATTCTTAAAAGCTGGACCGTGAGCAGAGGTCCTTCTTTCCAAGGCTTCAGAAATTTACTCAGAACGCAAATGTTCATTGAACAAATGGATGTCAGAATGGATGTCCAGAATAGGTTGGGCCACTTCCTGCGCAAGTGGCGCAGGCTTATCTTAACTTTTGAACTAGAGATTCAGAGACTGATTCTAATACCATTTAAAGATTCAGCTGCCTTTATAGAGGGGGACTTGAGGGGTGAATGGGGACACTTGTTCACAGAAACGCTAGCCTTACAATGAGATTGCTTTCCTCCCCTCCCCCCCGGCAGCGCCCTCCCTCTCACACCCTGTTCCTTCTACTCTCCACCCTCCCCCTTTTTTTTTTTTTTTTTTTTTTTTTTCTCCACCACCGGGCCACAAGCGGGTTCATTCTGGACTCCCATTTGGGAATCCGTTAAACTTTTAGTTTAATATAGAGGTTTAGATTAACTTAGTTAGGTTATAGGTGTCAGGTTGACATTTTACAGAATTTGAAAATAAGGAGATAGGTGGCGAGTGGACACATAGAAATGTCAGACATGTTACTTATTATATACGCATCATAGATTTCTACAGCTAGATAAAGGCTAATAAGCTCGATTGTACAACTTGTTTTTTTTATCTATTTGCTGTACCGATGATGGATGATCTGTGCATCTTTCACATCAATGATATGGGATTGTATACTTTATCCTTTCGCTGTAACTGCAATGCTTTTCTACTGACGATATGTGTTCTGCTCCATTCTATTTCAATAAAAATGATATTTGAAAAAAAAAAAAAAAAAAATCTCACCCCAAAACTGACGCAATATACTTTGGCATTTTGCGCCCTCGCAAGCCTAATTTTGCCCGCAAATTAAAAGGAACAGTCCATTAAAAAAAGACTATACCCCAGGTAAGAAAACATTTTTTCCTAAAAAATGCATTTCCCAGATATGAAACTGACAGTCTGCAAAAGGAAATATACTTAAACCTGACTCATGGCAAATATAAGTACTATGCATATATTTAGAACTTTATATAAATACATAAAGTGCCAAACCATAGCTGAGAGTGTCTTAAGTAATGAAAACATACTTACCAAAAGACACCCATCCACATATAGCAGATAGCCAAACCAGTACTGAAACCGTTATCAGTAGAGGTAATGGAATAAGAGAGTATATAATCGATCTGAAAAGGCAGGTAGGAGATGAATCTCTACGACCGATAAAAGAGAACCTATGAAATAGATCTCCCATGAGCAAAACCATTGTATTCAATAGGTTATACTCCCTTCACATTCCTCTGACATTCACTTTACTCTGAGAGGAATCAGGCTTCAAAATGCTGAGAAGCACATATCAATGTGGAAATCTTAGCACAAACGTACTTCACCACCTCCATAGGAGGCGAAGTTTGTAAAACTGAATAGTGGGTGTGGTGAGGGGTGTATTTATAGGCATTTTGAGGTTTGGGAAACTTTGCCCCTCCTGGGAGGATTATATATCCCATACGTCACTAGCTCATGGACTAAAAGTGGGTTTAGTGTCCCTTTAAGTTCATTTGGTAATGTCTTATGAAAAAATGTTGTAAGGAAACTTTCCTTTATAGTACATTATAAAACCACAATATATAAATAAATCCATATTATCTTCCATCTGAAATATTTACATCTGAATATTAACAAATTGTTATAGTTACATATCTTATACCATAAAATATTTTTTACCATAAAAAATGGGTTTGAGGGGAATCAAACTCATGATCTCAAATCTTTACTGGTAGTAAAATAAATTTCATATTAGTCCACTGGACTATTCTAATAGTGAATATTTATGATTCTATTAAAAACTTTAAATAAAAAGGCTATGTATAACCTATATGGAATTAATATGTTTATACTGTAAGAATTATTATTATTTATTTTAAAATGAATCTATATATTATATATTATTATAGATTAATATAGATAAGCTATATTAAACATTTTAAAATTATTTCATTTCAAAACGTTTATATCCGGGATCGGGCTTATGACCCCAAAACCACATTCAACTAAAATCTTAAATTTGATGTTTTAGGCCACTGATCTAATTGTAAACTAGAAAATGAATAAGAAATTATTGCTTTTAATGTGAGAACCCGGAATTATTACTTTTGATAAAGGGTCCATATCAGGAATTGAACTTATGACCCCATATAACTAACATATTAACATAACTGATGTTTCATTGCACTAATCTAATTCTAAAATTGAATGCACAAAAGGAATTTTAGTACTAAATTTTAAAAAAGTTAATTGACTTCTTTAAAAAAAAGTCCATATAAATAGGAGACAAAAGGGATAATATATATTAGTATCTAAAATTAAGACATCTTTTGTTTTATGAATTTGTAAAATTCATAAAACAATCATAAAAATGGTGGAGTTCAAAATCTTTGTTTAGTCCATTAGGTGTTATGGAATTCATGTCAAATATCCAGTTAATTTCCATTTTACCTAAAGCCTCATTTAAATCACCACCTCTCCAATGAGGTGTCATTTTTTGTATACCTAGATATAAAACAATGTGTTTTGAATCATTTTGATGAAATGTTCTGAAAGTGCATGTTTTTCATACCCTCTTTTGATATTACAGACATGTTCCCTAAGTGTCACTGACAGATTTCTTGATGTCCTTCTTACATAGATATTAAATTTGATTTTGGTCTAGCCAAGTATTATTTTTGGTTTCTTTCCTTAGATAGCTTTTAGTTACTTTATCTTTAATATTGGTTACTTTCTTAAAAACTATCCCCTAGATTACGAGTTTTGCATTAGAGGCTGTGCGGTGCTAATGAGCAGTTTATGCTCACCGCTCACTTGCAGATAACGCTGGTATTACGGTAGGGTGATCTTCAAGGGGTTAGTGTTAGGTTATTTAAGGGGGTATTGGGTGCGTTTTAGAGTAGGGCTGGTTGTGTGGGTGGTGGGTTTTAATGTTTGGGGGGATTTGTAATTTTTTTACAGGTAAAAGAGCTGATTACTTTGGGGCAATGCCCTGCAAAAGGCCCTTTTAAGGGCTATTTGTAATTTAGTGTAGGGTAGGGCTTTTTTATTTTGGGGGGCTTTTATTATTTTGTTAGGGGGATTAGCGTAGGTGTAATTAGTTTAAAAATCTTGTAATTTCTTTATTATTTTCTGTAATTTAGTGGGGGTTTTTTCATACTTTAGATCATTTTATTTAATTGTAATTAATTGTATTTAATTTAGGTAATTAATTTAATTATAGTTTAGTGTTAGGTGTGATTGTAACTTAGGTTAGGTTTTATTTTACAGGTAAATTTGTCTATATTTTAACTAGGTAGTTATTAAATAGCTAATAACTATTTAATAACTATTGTACCTAGTTAAAATAAATACAAAGTTGCCTGTAAAATAAAAATAAACCCTAAGCTAGCTATAATGAATGTAACTATTAGTTATATTGTAGCAAGCTTATAATTTATATTAAAGGTATTTAGTTTTAAATAAGAATTATTTAGTTATTAATTGTAGGTTTTATTTAGATTTATTTTAATTATATTTAAGTTAGGGGGGTTAGGGTTAGACTTAGGTTTAGGGGTTAATAAGTTTATTATAGTGGCAGCGACATTGGGGGCGGCATATTAGGGGTTAATAAATGAAGGTAGGTGGCGGGGATGTAAGGGACGGCAGATTAGGGGTTAATAATATTTAAAGTGTATGCAATGTTTATTATAGTGGCTGCGATGTACGGTTCGGCAGATTAGGGGTTAAAAATGTTATTTTTGTTTTTGCGATGTGGGGGGGCTCGGTTTAGGGGTTAATAGGTAGTTTATGGGTGTTAGTGTACTTTTTAGCACTTTAGTTATGAGTTTTATGCTACAGTTTTGTAATGTAAAACCCATAACTACTGACTTTAAAATATGCTGTACCAGACTTGACAGGAGAGGGTCTACCGCTCACTTTTTGGCAGACTCGTAATACCGGCGCTATGCAAGTCCCTTTGAAAATATAGGATACGCAATTGACGTAAGTGGATTTGAGGTATTTCCGAGTCTGGCCCAAAAAGTGAGCGGTACACTTGTACCTGCAGGACTCGTAATACCAGCGGATGTTAAAAAGCAGTGTTAGGACCTCTTAATGCTGCTTTTTAAGGCTAACGCACAACTCGTAATCTAGGCCTAAAGTTGGTTTGTCTTGTATTATATTTCTCAAGCCATAATCTTTTTTTAATATATCCCAATGTTTAAAAATTATATTTATAACTTTGTTTTGGGCACAAAAATCCAATATTATTGGTCCAACTTTTTGATCTTGTGTGTTTAGACATTTCTTTGTATGATCCTATATTTTTAAAACTTATCTCTATTTTATCACCCCACTTCTTCTATTATTGTGTCTATTCGTGTTTCTGGATATTTATTTTCTACAAATCATTTTTAATTCTTAATTTAATGTTAATAATTTTTATTCAAAGAAGAATTAAGATCCTCTTCAGAACCCTTCCAAACTATCAACAGGTCGTCTATGTACCTATGGTAGGACACCATGTTTGCCTCGCATCTTGCATCTCCTTACACATAGGCATCTTCCTATGCCAACATGTAAAGATGAGCATAGCTGGGGGCAAACCTGGTGCCCATTGCTGTACCATTAAGTTGAACATAAAAAAGTATCTTCAAACCAGAAACAATTGGATTCTAGAATAATGCCAATTCCTTCAAAGATATATTTTAGTTGTTGGGGATCCAAATTTTCATCTTTAGATACAATACTTTTTAGGGCTGAAATTTCTTTATTTTTATTAATGTTCGTGTATAAAGATGTTACATTGGCTGATACTAACTACCACCCTTCTTGCCAATTTATCTCATTTAGGATTTGTAACACATTTCATGTGTTTTTTAAAGAGGCTTTTGTAGTGACGACATGTGGTTGAAAAATTTGGTCTATATATACTGATAAGTTACTTGTAAGCAATCCTACCCCAGAGACAATTGGTCTTCCAGGGGGGATTAGTGGGGATTTTATGTATTTTAGGTAATACATAAAAAGCGGGGATCTTTGGATATATAATGTTCATAAAATTATATTCTTTTTTATTAATTATTTTTTATTCCAGGCCTTTTTCTAGTTTTTAAATATAATTTTGTAATCAGACATAGGTTTGTTTGTTAAAGCTTTGTAGGTTCTTTCATCGGATAACTGTCTTTTGCATTCTGAAATCTAATCGTCCCTATTCATAAGGACGATCTATTTGTCGTTATCCACGGGCTTTATCACACTTTTTCTAGTTTCTCAAGGTCAAGTGCTTCTCCTTTTTTAAAATTTACTTTATGTACTTTTTATGTACTTTTTTCAAATTTCTTATATCTTTATGGACCAGTTCCATAAATTGTGTTGGGTAAAATTTGGATTTGGTTTCCACTTGTTAAAAAAATTATTTGTTATACCTTCATTATTTTTAATAATGGGATTATTTAGGAAAATATTTTTCAATGTTAATTTTCATATAGATTTATTTAACCCTATGTATGTTTGAAACTTGTTACACTGTTGTGTCGGGCATATTTTAATCCCTTATTTAAAATTGATATTTCTTCTGTTGTGAGTATTTTCTTACTAAGATTAAAGATGCCTTTTGATTCTACTAGGAATGAAAGAAGGTGTTTTTACAACAATTATTACAATTACAGAAATAGAGAGAGACCATGTGAAAGGGAGAGACATTACTATTCTAATAATGACCATGATTATCAAAATAATGGTTACCACTATCCAAGTAACCATAGTAATTAAAAAAAGAATAAAATAGAGATTATAACAACACACATAGAGAAAGACAAAATGCAGAAACAGAATGGCTTATAGTTCAAAACAAAAAGAAAAAACAATGATTATTCTCACAACAAAAGTAAATCACATAGAGGGAATGAAGAGGTTTTTGAACTTCCAACTAGAAATAATTATGAGATTTTAAGTAGTGAGGAAGAGGAGGAAGAAAATGTAGATATTTTTTAACAGAGAGGAAAAATAAAAAAGCAACTAACACAAAATATAGACCCCATAAAAAGGAGAAACCATAAAAGCCAAGAGAATTACAAAAGAATGAGATAGAATCAAAAGGCATCTTTAACCTTAGTAAGAAACAGAAGAAATATCAATTTTAAATAATGGATTAAATTATGCCCCAACACAACAGTGTAACAAATTTCAAACATACATAGGGTTAAATACATTTATACAAAATTTAACATTGAAATTTTTTTTCCCTAAATAATCCCATTATTAAAAATAATGAAGGTATAACAAAAACATTTAAACATGTTTAAGTCGAAACCAAATCCAAACTTTATCCAACACAATTTCAGTCTGGACCAATGTTCCCTGTAGCATTGACGGCAGCGCTGGCGCGCAGTGTTTTTGGTAGGTCTGTGCACTGATCAACACAGGCCACGCACGTTGGAGCAAGTGATTAAGTCAGAGGGCATAGAGCACTGAATGACACGCAGCGTGTGAAATTTTGGCAGCGGCTACTGCTGCAATTAAGGTGACAGCTTCTGTGAACAAGTAAGCAATCAAACTCCAAGAACTACCGGTTTTATCCACTGTTTTCAGCTGGGCTGGAGTTTGTTTGCTTACTTGTTCTATCCTCATCAGAAGTTTCCATAGCGCTCTAGTGTAGAATTGACAGGTTGCAGGCACTCCTACGCTAATGGACAAATTATTGGCCAGGAGGAGGGACATGCAGTGAAAAGCTGCAGTGAGAGGCTGTGTGTCAGCATAGATGGAGTGGTGGATGATGTGATGCTCTGTATGCTGTGGATCCAGATTGAAGCATGTTACTAAGAAATTATAAGTAACATCTTATGATAGATTGCTTGATTCCAATATGGCAGACATACTTGACTTTGATTCTCTCCTCTGGGGTGGCAACGGAACACTTTCTTTGTGTGTTGCAGCTTCTGTGAACATGGGGTCAGTTTCTAGTGACTGTGCATGGGGTCAGTTTCTGGGGTCTGTATCTTGGGTCAGTTTTTATGCCTAGGGACCCACATCATAAAAAAAAAATTCTCAGATATTTATTATAATATATATATAAGGTGTTTCTAACAGTGCTTACAAGAGATGTTCTTCATGTGCATATGTAGATATAGATAAAATATATATATATATATATATATATATATATATATATATATGTGTGAAAGAAGTATACTGATAGGGATTCTGCGCGAGTTGGTGTGCCCCTTTAACACTTTGTATATAACGGTAAACACAATCAATAGTAATAATACAAACACCCAAAAATTGCAATATTCACAGAAAAAAACAACAACAACAACACTGTTCAGGGATCTCTAAATTACAGAAAACAGAATAAATTAGATTAAATAGAAAATCCACGGTCTCGTATTTTCAATGTCCCACTGGTATAATACTGCTGAGTGGTTTAATATACGTTAAGAAGTGTATATGAGACAGTTCTGAGTAAGATAGATGTACACCAAAAGTCTCTATAGCAATATTCACAGATGGTCAGGTAAGTAATATCTATTCCAAAGGGGTCTGTATGTACTACTTACAAGAAGTACCCTCAATCATATGAGGTGAGTGTGAAGCACGATTAGGATGGTACTGTAAGGATGACTCGTTTCCTCTGTCTTGGTCACCAAGCCTTGCTCTGTCTCCGGAGGTTCTGGTAGTCGTCCCCAAAAAGAAGACAAAGAATCCACTTGTAGATATTCACCTCAGTCGATGACCCAGTGTCATAAAAAGGGAACAGAAATACAAGACATAGTGTAATACTGTTTTTATTTCTTTATCAGTTTAAAATGAAAGCCAAATTCAAACTTACATTTAATAACCTCAATGATTATGAGGTAACTTAAAAGCCCGTAAATAAATATTCCAAATAAACAAGAGCGATGTGTATATTTCTCCTTAAATAACAAAGTAAGTATTTTTCCTTATAGTAGTTAGTGATATGACTCTGAAGAGGGTTGTACCAGCCAGAGACGTCTCTGATGAAGAAGGAGCTACACACAGCATAATCCTTTGAAACGCGTAAGGCACATTACAGGCTCACACATTGAGCCTTTCTTTCCTGTACAACCCGCTTCTAGATTGAACAAAAAATAATTAATAAAAAAATATATAATTTTATGAACATAACATACCCTAAGATCCCCATTTTTTATGTATTGCCTAAAATACATAAAAAACCCACCAATCACCCTGGAAGACCAATTTTCTCCAGGACAGGATCGCTTACAAGTAACTTATTGGCATATATAGACCAATTTTTGCAACCATATGTGGTCACTACAAAAGCCTATGTAAAAGTAATATAAAACATGTTACAAAGCCTAAATGAGATAAATTGGCAAGAAGGGTGGTGGTTAGTGTCAGCCGATGTAACATCTTTATACACAAACATTAATCAAAATAAAAAGTATCTTATCTAAAGACGAAAATTTGGATCCCCATCAACTAAAATATATCTTGGAAGGAATTGGTATCATTCTAGAATACAATTTTAAATGGTTTGAAAATACTTTTTATCTTCAACTTGATGGTACAGCAATGGGCACCAGGTTTGCCCCCAGCTATGCTAATCTTTACATGTCAGCATGTGAAGATGCCTATGTGTACGGAGATGCAAGATGGGTGGCAAGCCTGGTGTCCTACCACAGGTACATAGATTACCTGTTAATAGTTTGAAAGGGTTCTGAAGAGGATCTTAATTCTTTTATGTCATCTTTGAATAAAAAATATTGGCAAATCAAGTTAAATTGGCAATAAGTAAGGAACAAATTACATTTTTGGATTTGGATATTTTCAAAGAAAATATTTAAATTAAAACAAAGAATCATTTCAAACAGGTATATGTGAATATTTGCATCCAACTGGGTAGCTGTTACTACTACAATTGGCTAAGAAATATTTCAAAAAGTCAATTTGATAGATTAAAACAATATTGTACAGATGAAAAATCATTCTACGAACAAGCAAAGATATTTAAAAACAATTCGTAGAAAAGAAATATCCAGAAACACAAATAAACAAAATAATAGAAGACAACCCCCTCTGAGGAAGCGTATGAGAAACGCTGACTCAGGGGTTTCCTATTTTTAACTTGCTCTCTGATGTGTAGCACATGTAAATTTAACCTTAAAAACTTTGGATAATGGTGGTCTATAATGTAATGCAGTAATTCCTTGGTGGCAGTTGCGCCAGAGTGTCTGGCTAAATATCTAACAAAAAAGCACTACAAACACATTTACCTATTTTAAAGTACTGTTGTTGGCTGAACGTATAACTAATTTAACCTCCGTGAGGCAATATGCACAAATCTCTAAAAGGTTCACTAATACGGAGTCATAGCAAACCTGTTATGGGATGCTTGCTACATAAGGATCAAATTGAAAGCTGCAATTTCTTTTGCAATAATATATAATGCATGACTTTCTTGAAATATATCTAATGCATGTCTATATAAACATGAGTAATAATAAAACCATTATGTAACTACATAGTCAGTTAGATAAATGATACATTCACCAAAAGGATTACAATATTGAGATCTATTAATACAGCATACGTGCAATTTATTAAAGGGGCATTACCTTTGAACACAGCAGTAGTTTTTATCGTAGCTGTGCTTACGAGGGATGCGACCTGTTGGCAAAATCATAGAAGAATGTTAGAATGATCGAGCTATGAATTTAAGGGACATCAGCAATTTGTAAACTTAATCCCGAGACAGTAATTCATTTCTGAACGATACGCAATATATAACTCTCTTTGAATAAGTTTAGTGTGCCTCCATACTAATTTTAGCACAAACATAACCTACAACAGTACTGCAGAGTCAGTCAGTATATTTACACTTTCAGCTACCAGCATATCATTAGGCAATTTAGGTAATTTAAAGAAGTACTACCCCCGAATATAGCAGAGTTTAAATAATCAAGTTGCATTTGTAATGAGCTAAGAACATGGCAAAGAGAAATCAACCTAAAAAGTTAAATACTAACAAACATAAACATATGAGATCTTTTTTGACACCACTGGCCCAGAGTTTATTATAAAACCCAAATCTTTTAAATAAATATTAATAAAAGTTATTTTTAATTTAACTTCTGTCAGTAATATATTATGACTTATCAATACAGAATCAGTGCATATAAGCATATCTTTTTGACATACTCACACACAGTGAGTTATGTCTATTTATTTACAATAATAGAAGAAGTGGGGAGAGAAAATAGAGAGACATTTTTAAAATATTGGAATCTTACAAAGAAACATCTAAACACACAAGATCAAAAAGTTGGACCAATAATATTGGATTTTTGCACCCAAAACAAAGAAGTTAGAATATAATTTTTAAACATTGCGATATATTAAAAAAAGATTATGGCTTGAGAAATATAATACTGTACAAGACAAACCAACTATAGTTTTCAAGAAAGTACCCAATATTAAAGATAAAGTAACTAAGAGCTATCTAAGGAAAGAAACCAAAAATAATACTTGGCAAGACCAAAATCTAAAAGGCTTTTATAAATGTGGGAAATGTATGGGGAGCAAAGAATTTTCCAAACAGGATAGAAATATTAGAGAGTTTGAAATGAAGAATACTAATACCACTGAAAACAATTCTGAAAATAGCATGTATGAAATAAGGCAAGTAATAACTTGCAATTCCAACAATGTAATATACTTATGGAAATGTTCATGTAATTTAATATATATAGGAAGGACATCAAGAAATCTTTCAGTGAGACTTAGGGAACATGTCTGTAATATCAAGGAAGGTATGAAAAACATGTACTTTCAGAACATTTCAAAATAAAACATCTAGGCTAATGTATATTGTCGCAGTTATAAAACCTGTCTCTTCTCACTGTTTAGCTTACTAGACAAAACTGGCAGTCAACAATGTTTATTTAGTGTGGGAGTTATTATGAATCTTCCTATAAGGTTGATGTTGATAGCCTTATGGGGTCAGTCATTTAATTTGAATGGTATTAGGCTAATCTTAGGCTAATCTTCATCAGTATAGTTATATTTTTTTTTTTCAATCGTTTATTACACTAACCAGATTAGTTTCTTAAGTTGTACATAACATATTAGCCCATGCTACATGAGACAAAAGTTTGTTGTGCAAGATGAACCCCCGTTAAGCATGATCACTGTCCTAATATACATACTCAGGTCCAAGTTATAACAGATTACAGTTCTATATGTATCACCACCATATACAATATCCACGTCTATAGCTTCTACACAATAGTTACAACTATATATATGCCAAGGGATATCACTATAAGTCTGTAGACTAATTATATTATACATTTTTTAAGATACAGTTTTAAATAGTTGATTTGCGGTTATGGGTTAGTGAACATGTTATGTAAACAAGTTTTTACCACTACTAGTCAACATCTTATTTCCAGGATCAATATCACTATGCAGCCTTTAGTTGATAGTTGTGTGTACTAGAGAGTCATATATTGGACAAAACCTAGTGCTAAATGATAATACCATTAATATTTCTATTCGGCTTGTTTAGTTATGTTCAAACATTGATTTGAACAGCCAATAGAATGCGAGCTCAATCCTATTGGCTAATTGGATCAGCCAATAGGATTGAACTTCAATCCTATTGGCTGATTGCATCAGCCAATAGGATTTTTCCTACCTTAATTCCGATTGGCTGATAGAATTATATATATATATATATATATATATATATATATAAAATATATCCTATAGAACTTTTATTCTACTTTGCTGAAACTATTGAACTACCTATATTTATGTCTATGAATGTTATCTTGTGTGACATATAACTTTATTTTCTAGTTTGCTTTTTTTATCTCTAAGCTTTGTCACAACTATATAACATATTACTGAGGGTCCATGAGTGGCTCTCTCTGTTTTCCATTTTTTACATATCCCCTAAAACTCCCCATGCTACTAGATAATACTACTAGTGGTCCAGAGACAGCTAGCTTTCGTATGGGGTTTAACTTTTTCTAGCTTTTTAGGGCTTATAGATAGAGAGGGCGCCAAGGGCTAAAGGTATCAGACACCAATATAGTGTAAAAAATTATTTATTTAATAAAAATCAAACTATAAACATAAGAATCAACAAATAAACATAAAATCAACCAATCTAAATAGGGACGTCTCCCTAGGTATTTATAAAATCCTATGTAACGGCTAGTTGCTAAAATGTATTAAATATAAGAGTTCAGATAGACAAAAAATACATGTATGATCTGTAAAATTGCATAAATCAGTCAATAGCTAAAACTCAAGATAGATAAAACAAACACCTTTATGTATAGGTTAAAAAATTAGAAAAGCATATGCCCAAAGGATACAGCAGATATTCACTGTATGATATAGATTAGCGTGTTATTTTCCAATAGAGGAGATTAGTCCTGTATATGTCCACTATATTTGAAAACGTAAAGTGCTTAGTGTCAAAGTTATAACATTGTTGAAGCAGTATTTTACTTTACTTTACCGCCTGTGAAGTCTTCAGTCACACCAGGGACCGCTGCGGGAGCCAAGACAGTCTCTCCCGAGTTGCAAACACAGATCTCACACGTGTGTATGAACGGCCGTTTACGGACGGCGTCTGACGTCACGCCTGGTCCGTATTGTTTCTTATGTAGGCTGTATAGTAGCGTACTGATATTCAGTGTAACCAAATTGTAGATTTTTTCAGCTTCTTCGATGCACAAGCCCCCTATTCATAGGTTTAGGCTTGCAGGTACAGTTGGATATTCAGATTCATCCACACTGTCAGAAATTTGTAGTGAAGAAATTAACCCGGGTTAAAAATAGCGATATTGTTCCTAGATGGGGTGAACTTTATTCACTCTTAGTAAGCTGCTACAAAGTCACAAGGTAATCGACGCGTTTCACCCACCTGTGGGCTTTATCAAGATGATTGTGACTTGCAGTAAAGGCCTTTTAAATATTCCAAAGGTGTGTGATTGGCTGTGTGTCTAATTGGTGTTTCTCATTCACAGGATAGTTTAAGGTGGTATATACTTCTTCCTCTATTTCAAGTTAAAGTATCTCAAAATAAAAACATATTAATAGTAAAACAGAATCCTATGGTACATATCTTTACAAATACACAAAATCTATATTACAGTGTGTTCCCTACAAGATTTCCTATTTTAAGACATTGTATATTAAAATTGCAACATGCCAAAATTGAATATAAATGAAGTTGGTTTATCCAATGTATATACAGATCTTATTGATATGGTACATCCTTCGTAGAAAACATACGAAACCTAATGTCATTCCGACATATATATACACATAGATAAAATATTTACATATGCCCTATTTTAAAAGGTAAGCAAACTTGTTCTAAATTTATGAAACACGATATACAGTTTAGTTAAATGACAGTGCTACCCATAAGTTAATGTGATATTATAAAAAATAATGATAAAAAATAAAAATAATAAAATGAAAAAGATATAAATGAAAAGAGAGAAAGAGAATGAAGAAAGCAAGTGAGGTTTAATTATAAATTTAAACGTGGTTCATTCAAATAAAAATGGTGAAAGATCTAGTTCTGAGTTAAGTCCTAGTGGATATAAAGTGCTATATTTATAAATTAATTCCGCTTCTTTAATTAATAGAGTTTTCTCTGTGTTACCCCCCCTCCAGTGTCCTTTAATTTTTTGTACCCCCCAATAGTTTAGATCTTTGGTATTCCCATGATGAGTGTCTTTAAAGTGCTTATATAATGAGGTGTCATCTCTCCCTTTTTCTATGTTTAACAAGTGTTCCCTTATTCTGTCTTTAAGACATCGGGTAGTTTCACCAAAATAGAACAGATTGCACGAGCATTTCAATACGTAAATAATATTTTTGTGTGTACATCTTATGACTTCTTTTATGATAAGAGTATTTTTGGAGTTATTAATTATCAGAGCCTTCATTTTTGAGCTGTGTTTACATGATTTGCATGTATAGCAGGGAAAGAAACCGGTAGGTTTCTTTCCCATCATATCTGTCTGAGAGTTGATTGTTGTGCTTCTCCTAAGTTCACTTGGAGCTAGCATTGTTCTAAAATTCCTTGCTTTTTTAAAAATAAATGTGGGTTTATCTTCTAGTTGTGCACCAATTATGTTGTCTTCTTTCAGCAAGTACCAATTTTTTCTTATTATATTTTTGATAATGGAATGATCAGCATTGTAATCAGTAATAAAAGGGACTTTGATTTTGTCAGTAATATCTTTAGTTCTAATTTTGTAGTCCAAAAGATTTTCTCTATTTGTCTTTCTGGCTTTGTCAATAGCTATATTTACATTGTTAGCTTCATAACCTCTGCTGTGGAATTTATCTGCCAAGATTGTAACCTGGTTCTCAAAGTCCTCTACTCTAGAGCAATTTTTTTTAATCCGTAAGGTCTGTCCATATGGAATATTATCTTTCCATATTTTCAAATGGCAGCTTTCTGCGTGTATTAAGTTATTGCACTCTACTTCTTTAAAGTGCGTTTTGGTTTCTATCTCGCCATTAATGACCATAATTTCAAGATCTAGAAAATTGACTTGCTCTCGACTATACTGGTTAGTGAATTTGAGACCATAATTATTTACATTCATTTTTTTAAAAAGCTCAATTAAATCTTTCTCTGGACCTCTCCAAACGATCAAGAGATTGTCTATGTACCGTTTATACAGTACGAGGCTCGCACCGAGTATGTCATCTTTGAAGAAATTCTCTTCCCAAAAACCCATAAAGAGATTGGCATAACTCGGTGCGAACCTCGTACCCATGGCGGTCCCTTCCACTTGTATATAAAATTGGTTATTAAAAGAAAAGAAATTATGTTCTAAAATGTATTTAATGCTCTCAAGAATAAAATCTTTTTGTTGTTGTTCCATATTTTCGTCTTTGTCTAAGTAATATTTTATTGCCTGTAGTCCTTGTGAATGATTTATCACAGTATACAGAGACGATACGTCACAGGTAGCTATTAACATTTCTTTTTCCCATTTTAGTGAATTCAAAGTATTCAGTACCTGAGTTGAATCTTTAAGATGTGATTTAAGTTTGGACACATGTGGCTGTAAGAACCTGTCGACATACTGGGAGAGGTTGGCTGAGATGGAATTAATGCCAGATATGATCGGCCTACCTGGTGGGTTTGTGAGGCTTTTATGGACCTTGGGTAGAAAATAAAAAATTGGTGTTTTAGAGTGTTTTGGAGTTAAATAATTAAATTCTTTTTCATTTAATACACCTTTTTTACTTCCTTCACTTAAAATTTTGTTTAGAGTGTTAGTAAACTTCAAAGTTGGATTTAGGGGTAATTTTTTATAAGTTTTCTCATCTCCCAAGAGACGATATGCTTCTACCAAATATTTTTCTGTATCCATTACAACAACCCCCCCACCCTTGTCCGCCGGTTTTATAGTTATTTCAAGGTCTTTTTGAAGTCTATTTAATGCCTCCCTTTCTTTTTTGTTTATATTTTGTTGTCTTATTTTAGGTAGTTGACATTTCTTTACTTCATTAAGTACTATTTTTTCAAACGTATCAATGTAGTTCCCCTTAGCATATGTTGGGTAAAACTTAGATTTTGTTTTTAAATTGGTATGTTGAAATTTATTTGTCTCAGTATTATGTGTGATACTTTGTTTCTCTAGTGGACTTTTCATAAAGAATCTTTTGAGTGTTATGTTCCTAACGAATTTTTTGATGTGAATATGTGTGTTAAACTTGCTCATCCTTACTGTTGGAGCAAATGAAAGTCCTAAGTTAAGTAATTTTTCTTGTTCCTGTGTTAGTACTTTTTTACTTAAATTAAAGATTCCACTTTTATTTTTATTTATCTCCATCTTTTTGCATCTTTTGGTGTTTCTCCCTCCTCTCTTTCCTCTAAATTTCTTTTTCGTCTTTGTTGATGTTCTGAGTCGATTTGTTGTAATTTTATAGAATTGCCCTCTTTTAGAGGGCTGGGACCTAAAAAAGAACTTTGTTCAACAGTGGACACTTTGTCAAAGGTTATGGACTCATCTCTTAAAGGTAGGAACCTATTTTGTGTAGGTGTATTGTATTCTCTTTGTTCTTGTCTATTATTTTTCCAACCATTACTGTTTCTATATTTGGGGTATTCCCATTCATTATCTCCGAATCTTTGTTCAGAATGAAAATGACTATTATAATTTTGATTATTTTGATGATAATCATATTGCCTAGGTGTAAAATTACGGCTATGATAATTGGGATGATTATATTGATTTTGTCGATTAGAGTAATAGTAATTTCTATTTTGACCATTATAGTTTTGTTTATTATAATATGGTCTATTATAATTGTTTTGACCATTGAAACCCTGTTTGTGATGATATGGTCTATTATTATCATTATAGTGCATATTGTTGTGATTATAATGATGGGATTGGTTTTGGTAGTCATTACTTCTTACCCCATTCTGAATATTTTTATTGTGAGTATTATTAGATCTTTCAGTATCTTTTTGTTCTCTTTGTTCATTGGTATTAGCTGTTGGCTCTATACTGTCTTTAATATCTCTCTCCATTTTGCCCCATTTGGATCTTAAAAGATCTTTATTTAAGTTATCTAACTTATTTATGATTACTCTTTGTTTTTCTTTAAATTCAGATTCATCTTTCATCCCTTTTAATTTTTCTTTTAAATCAGTGATATTTCCTTCTATGACCGTTAGGGTTTCTTTCCGTGATTTTTTGAGTATTTCAATCAACCCTATAGATGCATTTTTTAAAGTGTTTTTCCATTCCAACTGTAATTCTTCACTTAAGGTGAAGGTGCAGTTTTTATTAAATTGTAGTCCCCTTGGAATAATTCCTTTATTAATGTATCTATTTAAAAACACTAACTCCATTTTTTGTTTAAGTTCTTTCGTCATAGCTGTTTCTAGATCTGTCATTAGATCTGATAAATTCATAAACTGTTTGTGGCTATGTGAACTAGGAATACTTTCATTGTCTAGCTCCAAATATATTTTATCTCTAAAATCAAAAAGGTCCTCCATAGAAAATATATGTATTGTATGGATATAGACAAAGGATTTGCCAAATGGTGGCCTATGCTGCACGACTATATCTGGCATTAATTCCATCTCAGCCAACCTCTCCCAGTATGTCGACAGGTTCTTACAGCCACATGTGTCCAAACTTAAATCACATCTTAAAGATTCAACTCAGGTACTGAATACTTTGAATTCACTAAAATGGGAAAAAGAAATGTTAATAGCTACCTGTGACGTATCGTCTCTGTATACTGTGATAAATCATTCACAAGGACTACAGGCAATAAAATATTACTTAGACAAAGACGAAAATATGGAACAACAACAAAAAGATTTTATTCTTGAGAGCATTAAATACATTTTAGAACATAATTTCTTTTCTTTTAATAACCAATTTTATATACAAGTGGAAGGGACCGCCATGGGTACGAGGTTCGCACCGAGTTATGCCAATCTCTTTATGGGTTTTTGGGAAGAGAATTTCTTCAAAGATGACATACTCGGTGCGAGCCTCGTACTGTATAAACGGTACATAGACAATCTCTTGATCGTTTGGAGAGGTCCAGAGAAAGATTTAATTGAGCTTTTTAAAAAAATGAATGTAAATAATTATGGTCTCAAATTCACTAACCAGTATAGTCGAGAGCAAGTCAATTTTCTAGATCTTGAAATTATGGTCATTAATGGCGAGATAGAAACCAAAACGCACTTTAAAGAAGTAGAGTGCAATAACTTAATACACGCAGAAAGCTGCCATTTGAAAATATGGAAAGATAATATTCCATATGGACAGACCTTACGGATTAAAAAAAATTGCTCTAGAGTAGAGGCACTTTGAGAACCAGGTTACAATCTTGGCAGATAAATTCCACAGCAGAGGTTATGAAGCTAACAATGTAAATATAGCTATTGACAAAGCCAGAAAGACAAATAGAGAAAATCTTTTGGACTACAAAATTAGAACTAAAGATATTACTGACAAAATCAAAGTCCCTTTTATTACTGATTACAATGCTGATCATTCCATTATC
Source organism: Bombina bombina (assembly GCF_027579735.1). NCBI lineage: Eukaryota > Metazoa > Chordata > Amphibia > Anura > Bombinatoridae > Bombina > Bombina bombina. The sequence goes on from NC_069499.1 coordinate 663,647,739, forward strand.
AAAAATATAATAAGAAAAAATTGGTACTTGCTGAAAGAAGACAACATAATTGGTGCACAACTAGAAGATAAACCCACATTTATTTTTAAAAAAGCAAGGAATTTTAGAACAATGCTAGCTCCAAGTGAACTTAGGAGAAGCACAACAATCAACTCTCAGACAGATATGATGGGAAAGAAACCTACCGGTTTCTTTCCCTGCTATACATGCAAATCATGTAAACACAGCTCAAAAATGAAGGCTCTGATAATTAATAACTCCAAAAATACTCTTATCATAAAAGAAGTCATAAGATGTACACACAAAAATATTATTTACGTATTGAAATGCTCGTGCAATCTGTTCTATTTTGGTGAAACTACCCGATGTCTTAAAGACAGAATAAGGGAACACTTGTTAAACATAGAAAAAGGGAGAGATGACACCTCATTATATAAGCACTTTAAAGACACTCATCATGGGAATACCAAAGATCTAAACTATTGGGGGGTACAAAAAATTAAAGGACACTGGAGGGGGGGTAACACAGAGAAAACTCTATTAATTAAAGAAGCGGAATTAATTTATAAATATAGCACTTTATATCCACTAGGACTTAACTCAGAACTAGATCTTTCACCATTTTTATTTGAATGAACCACGTTTAAATTTATAATTAAACCTCACTTGCTTTCTTCATTCTCTTTCTCTCTTTTCATTTATATCTTTTTCATTTTATTATTTTTATTTTTTATCATTATTTTTTATAATATCACATTAACTTATGGGTAGCACTGTCATTTAACTAAACTGTATATCGTGTTTCATAAATTTAGAACAAGTTTGCTTACCTTTTAAAATAGGGCATATGTAAATATTTTATCTATGTGTATATATATGTCGGAATGACATTAGGTTTCGTATGTTTTCTACGAAGGATGTACCATATCAATAAGATCTGTATATACATTGGATAAACCAACTTCATTTATATTCAATTTTGGCATGTTGCAATTTTAATATACAATGTCTTAAAATAGGAAATCTTGTAGGGAACACACTGTAATATAGATTTTGTGTATTTGTAAAGATATGTACCATAGGATTCTGTTTTACTATTAATATGTTTTTATTTTGAGATACTTTAACTTGAAATAGAGGAAGAAGTATATACCACCTTAAACTATCCTGTGAATGAGAAACACCAATTAGACACACAGCCAATCACACACCTTTGGAATATTTAAAAGGCCTTTACTGCAAGTCACAATCATCTTGATAAAGCCCACAGGTGGGTGAAACGCGTCGATTACCTTGTGACTTTGTAGCAGCTTACTAAGGCCTAGATTTAGAGTTCGGCGGTAGCCGTCAAAACCAGCGTTAGAGGCTCCTAACGCTGGTTTTGGGCGCCCGCTGGTATTTGGAGTCAGTGATTAAAGGGTCTAACGCTCACTTTTCAGCCGCGACTTTTCCATACCGCAGATCCCCCTACGCCATTTGCGTAGCCTATCTTTTCAATGGGATCTTTCTAACGCTGGTATTTAGAGTCGTTTCTGCAGTGAGCGTTAGAGCTCTAACGACAAGATTCCAGCCGCCTGAAAATAGCAGGAGTTAAGAGCTTTCTGGCTAACGCCGGTTTATAAAGCTCTTAACTACTGTACCCTAAAGTACACTAACACCCATAAACTACCTATGTACCCCTAAACCGAGGTCCCCCCACATCGCCGCCACTCGATTAAAATTTTTAACCCCTAATCTGCCGACCGCCACCTACGTTATACTTATGTACCCCTAATCTGCTGCCCCTAACACCGCCGACCCCTGTATTATATCTATTAACCCCTAACTTGCCCCCACAACGTCGCCGCAAGCTACTTAAAATAATTAACCCCTAATCTTCCGACCGCAAATCGCCGCCACCTACGTTATCCCTATGTACCCCTAATCTGCTACCCCTAACATCGCCGACCCCTATGTTATATTTATTAACCCCTAATCTGCCCCCCACAACGTCGCCGACACCTACCTACACTTATTAACCCCTAATCTGCCGAGCGGACCTGAGCGCTACTATAATAAAGTTATTAACCCCTAATCCGCCTCACTAACCCTATCATAAATAGTATTAACCCCTAATCTGCCCTCCCTAACATCGCCGACACCTACCTTCAATTATTAACCCCTAATCTGCCGACCGGAGCTCACCGCTATTCTAATAAATGTATTAACCCCTAAAGCTAAGTCTAACCCTAACACTAACACCCCCCTAAGTTAAATATAATTTTTATCTAACGAAATAAATTAACTCTTATTAAATAAATAATTCCTATTTAAAGCTAAATACTTACCTGTAAAATACATCCTAATATAGCTACAATATAAATTATAATTATATTATAGCTATTTTAGGATTAATATTTATTTTACAGGCAACTTTGCAATTATTTTAACCAGGTACAATAGCTATTAAATAGTTAAGAACTATTTAATAGTTACCTAGTTAAAATAATTACAAATTTACCTGTAAAATAAATCCTAACCTAAGATATAATTAAACCTAACACTACCCTATCAATAAAATAATTAAATAAACTACCTACAATTACCTACAATTAACCTAACACTACACTATCAATAAATTAATTAAACACAATTGCTACAAATAAATAACATTAAATAAACTATCTAAAGTACAAAAAATAAAAAAGAACTAAGTTACAGAAAATAATAAAATATTTACAAACATAAGAAAAATATTACAACAATTTTAAACTAATTACACCTACTCTAAGCCCCCTAATAAAATAACAAAGCCCCCCAAAATAAAAAATTCCCTACCCTATTCTAAAATACAAATATTACAAGCTCTTTTACCTTACCAGCCCTGAACAGGGCCCTTTGCGGGGCATGCCCCAAGAATTTCAGCTCTTTTGCCTGTAAAAAAAAACATACTATACCCCCCCCCCAACATTACAACCCACCACCCACATACCCCTAATCTAACCCAAACCCCCCTTAAATAAACCTAACACTACCCCCCTGATGATCTTCCTACCTTGTCTTCACCATGCCAGGTTCACCGATCCGTCCTGGCTCCAAGATCTTCATCCAACCCAAGCGGGGGCTAGACATCCACTGAAGAAGTCCAGAAGAGGGTCCAAAGTCTTCCTCCTATCCGGCAAGAAGAGGACATCCGGACCGGCAAACATCTTCTCCAAGCGGCATCTTCTATCTTCTTCCATCCGATGACGACCGGCTCCATCTTGAAGACCTCCAGCGCGGATCCATCCTCTTCTTCCGACGACTAGACGACGAATGACGGTTCCTTTAAGGGACGTCATCCAAGATGGCGTCCCTCGAATTCCGATTGGCTGATAGGATTCTATCAGCCAATCGGAATTAAGGTAGGAATTTTCTGATTGGCTGATGGAATCAGCCAATCAGAATATAGTTCAATCCGATTGGCTGATCCAATCAGCCAATCAGATTGAGCTCGCATTCTATTGGCTGTTCCGATCAGCCAATAGAATGCGAGCTCAATCTGATTGGCTGATTGGATCAGCCAATCGGATTGAACTATATTCTGATTGGCTGATTCCATCAGCCAATCAGAAAATTCCTACCTTAATTCCGATTGGCTGATAGAATCCTATCAGCCAATCGGAATTCGAGGGACGCCATCTTGGATGACGTCCCTTAAAGGAACCGTCATTCGTCGTCTAGTCGTCGGAAGAAGAGGATGGATCCGCGCTGGAGGTCTTCAAGATGGAGCCGGTCGTCATCGGATGGAAGAAGATAGAAGATGCCGCTTGGAGAAGATGTTTGCCGGTCCGGATGTCCTCTTCTTGCCGGATAGGAGGAAGACTTTGGACCCTCTTCTGGACTTCTTCAGTGGATGTCTAGCCCCCGCTTGGGTTGGATGAAGATCTTGGAGCCAGGACGGATCGGTGAACCTGGCATGGTGAAGACAAGGTATGAAGATCATCAGGGGGGTAGTGTTAGGTTTATTTAAGGGGGGTTTGGGTTAGATTAGGGGTATGTGGGTGGTGGGTTGTAATGTTGGGGGGGGGGGTATAGTATGTTTTTTTTTACAGGCAAAAGAGCTGAAATTCTTGGGGCATGCCCCGCAAAGGGCCCTGTTCAGGGCTGGTAAGGTAAAAGAGCTTGTAATATTTGTATTTTAGAATAGGGTAGGGAATTTTTTATTTTGGGGGGCTTTGTTATTTTATTAGGGGGCTTAGAGTAGGTGTAATTAGTTTAAAATTGTTGTAATATTTTTCTTATGTTTGTAAATATTTTATTATTTTCTGTAACTTAGTTCTTTTTTATTTTTTGTACTTTAGATAGTTTATTTAATGTTATTTATTTGTAGCAATTGTGTTTAATTAATTTATTGATAGTGTAGTGTTAGGTTAATTGTAGGTAATTGTAGGTAGTTTATTTAATTATTTTATTGATAGGGTAGTGTTAGGTTTAATTATATCTTAGGTTAGGATTTATTTTACAGGTAAATTTGTAATTATTTTAACTAGGTAACTATTAAATAGTTCTTAACTATTTAATAGCTATTGTACCTGGTTAAAATAATTACAAAGTTGCCTGTAAAATAAATATTAATCCTAAAATAGCTATAATATAATTATAATTTATATTGTAGCTATATTAGGATTTATTTTACAGGTAAGTATTTAGCTTTAAATAGGAATTATTTATTTAATAAGAGTTAATTTATTTCGTTAGATAAAAATTATATTTAACTTAGGGGGGTGTTAGTGTTAGGGTTAGACTTAGCTTTAGGGGTTAATACATTTATTAGAATAGCGGTGAGCTCCGGTCGGCAGATTAGGGGTTAATAATTGAAGGTAGGTGTCGGCGATGTTAGGGAGGGCAGATTAGGGGTTAATACTATTTATGATAGGGTTAGTGAGGCGGATTAGGGGTTAATAACTTTATTATAGTAGCGCTCAGGTCCGCTCGGCAGATTAGGGGTTAATAAGTGTAGGTAGGTGTCGGCGACGTTGTGGGGGGCAGATTAGGGGTTAATAAATATAACATAGGGGTCGGCGATGTTAGGGCAGCAGATTAGGGGTACATAGGGATAACGTAGGTGGCGGCGGTTTACGGAGCGGCAGATTAGGGGTTAAAAGTGTAATGCAGGGGTCAGCGATAGCGGGGGCGGCAGATTAGGGGTTAATAAGTGTAAGGTTAGGGGTGTTTAGACTCGGGGTACATGTTAGGGTGTTAGGTGCAGACTTAGGAGGTGTTTCCCCATAGGAAACAATGGGGCTGCGTTAGGAGCTGAACGCTGCTTTTTTGCAGGTGTTAGGTTTTTTTTCAGCTCAAACAGCCCCATTGTTTCCTATGGGAGAATCGTGCACGAGCACGTTTTTGATGCCGGCCGCGTCCGTAAGCAACTCTGGTATCGAGAGTTGCATTTGCGGTAAAAATGCTCTACGCTCCTTTTTTGGAGCCTAACGCAGCATTTGTTTGAACTCTCGATACCAGAGTTAAATTTATGGTGCGGCCAGAAAAAAACCCGCGGAGCGTTAACAGCCCTTTTACCGCCGAACTCTAAATCTAGGCCTTAGAGTGAATAAAGTTCACCCCATCTAGGAACAATATCGCTATTTTTAACCCGGGTTAATTTCTTCACTACAAATTTCTGACAGTGTGGATGAATCTGAATATCCAACTGTACCTGCAAGCTTAAACCTATGAATAGGGGGCTTGTGCATCGAAGAAGCTGAAAAAATCTACAATTTGGTTACACTGAATATCAGTACGCTACTATACAGCCTACATAAGAAACAATACGGACCAGGCCTGACGTCAGACGCCGTCCGTAAACGGCCGTTCATACACACGTGTGAGATCTGTGTTTGCAACTCGGGAGAGACTGTCTTGGCTCCCGCAGCGGTCCCTGGTGTGACTGAAGACTTCACAGGCGGTAAAGTAAAGTAAAATACTGCTTCAACAATGTTATAACTTTGACACTAAGCACTTTACGTTTTCAAATATACTGGACATATACAGGACTAATCTCCTCTATTGGAAAATAACACGCTAATCTATATCATACAGTGAATATCTGCTGTATCCTTTGGGCATATGCTTTTCTAATTTTTTAACCTATACATAAAGGTGTTTGTTTTATCTATCTTGAGTTTTAGCTATTGACTGATTTATGCAATTTTACAGATCATACATGTATTTTTTGTCTATCTGAACTCTTATATTTAATACATTTTAGCAACTAGCCGTTACATAGGATTTTATAAATACCTAGGGAGACGTCCCTATTTAGATTGGTTGATTTTATGTTTATTTGTTGATTCTTATGTTTATAGTTTGATTTTTATTAAATAAATAATTTTTTACACTATATTGGTGTCTGATACCTTTAGCCCTTGGCGCCCTCTCTATCTATAAGCCCTAAAAAGCTTAACACACCATTTTTATCACATCTTGACACTTTTTAGGGATAGTGTCTCTTAGAGAGGTGCTTGGTATTAGTTCCTAAGCGCACTTCTATACTCTCGCTTTCTTTTAACTTTTTCTAGTTTATTTCTACACTCCACATTAGGGGGAAAGGCTAGAATTTACATCTTCATAAATATTGAATAAAACCAAGGTTACCTAAGCAGTACTTTGTTTGAGTTTGACTCTCTGCAATCTTCTATAGTTCACTATATATTTATGTGAATGTATATTGTGTTACCACACAGAATCTGTAACTTTTCGTTATTTGAAAAAAGTTGACACTTGGACATTTATGAGGAGATGAATGTTTGTACTGCTAAACTTCCATTATCTGTAATTTTGTGCATAAACCTTAATAAAAAATTAAAAGTTTTAATAGCTTTATAATAGTCCAGTGGATTAATGTGATAATTACTTTACGACCAGTAAATATTTGATGTCATGAGTTCAATACCCCTCAAACCCATGTTTTATGGTAAAAAATATTTTATGGTATAAGATATGCAACTTTAACAATTTGTGCATATTGAGATGTAAATATTTCAGATGAAAGATAATATTAATATTGTATATATGGTGGTATTTTAATGTACTATAAAGGAACGTTTTCTTACAACATTTTTTTATAAGACATTACAAACGCTATGATTAACTTTTGAAACAAATAAAGGGGACTTTCATTCATGAAGTATAAGATACTTCATGTAGAAAGCTCCTTTAATTGTTTTAACTGATCACCGTTCTTAGCTGTAAAATGCTAGGATTTACTTTCACTTTAATGAATAATAGAAAACCCACCAGATGTTAACTATTAAGAATGACCAATAAGTGAACAGATGAGTATAAGAAGACCCAATTAACAGCACAAGGATATCCTTCAAAAAGCCAAGTGACTATTTGGTGAAACGATCATTGGATTTGAGCGTGTGATGTCACGTTGTGGGTGGAGACCAACCTTCTGAACTGCAAACGTAATCATAGACATTGTTTACAATATACAGTCTGTGTAATATATGGATGTTCTAGCTATGGTTGTTCTGTGTAAACCCCTGTGATTTTAGCACATTTTAATAAATTGTTTTAGCATTCATCTGAGTTCACTGGAGTCTCCCATTGCTTTTATATCTAGAGCTTGATGTGAAGCTCTGCAGTATGTGAGTATACAACTTACATGTGAATTAACCCTGTGGTCTCACAGGACTACACCATTGGCAGCATTGATCTGTTTTATTTGAGGTTAAGACTTGGAGTTTGACCGCATCATTCATTTCCACTGAGAAGTAATCCCTGGGATCACTTATGCACATATGGAGTTGGGATTTAGTCTCCAATTGATTTTTTTGAACATATCCTTTTTGCACTAACACATTTGGCTAGATTACGAGTTTTTGTCGGTAATGGTTGGCGTGACTAACGCACAGTTTTCCCTCACCGCTCACCTACAGTAATGCTGGTATTACGGGGTTTTTTAAACCCGGCGTTAGACGCAAATAGGTGAGCATAGAGCAGAATTTAGCTCCACATCTCACCTCAATACCAGCGCTGCTTACGGTAGCGGTGAGCTGGCAAAACGTGCTCATGCAAGATTTCCCCATATTAATCAATGGGGCAGAAACCTGCAAAAAAGCAGCGTTCAGCTCCTAACGCAGCCCCATTGATTCCTATGGGAAAATACTTTTATGTCTACACCTAACACCCTAATATGAACCCAGAGTCTAAACACCCCTAATCTTACACTTATTAACCCCTAATCCGCCGCCCCCGACATCGCCGACACCTATATTATATTATTAACCCCTAATCTGCCGCTCCGTAAACCGCCGCCACCTACATTATACTTATGAACCCCTAATCCGCTGCCCCCAACATCATCAACACCTACTTTTTATTTATTAACCCCTAATCTGCCGCCCCCAATGTCGCCGCCACCTAACTAATAACTTACCTATAAAATAAACCCTAACGGCTAGATTACGAGTTTTTGTCGGTAATGGTGTGCGTGACTAATGCACAGTTTTCCCTCACCACTCACCTACAGTAACACTGGTATTACAGGGTTTTTTAAACCCGGCATTAGCCGCAAAAAGGTGAGCGTAGAGCAGAATTTAGCTCCATATCTCACCTCAATACCAGCGCTGCTTACGGTAGCGGTGAGCTGGCAAAACGGGCTCGTGCACGATTTCCCCATAGGAATCAATGGGGCAGAGCCGGCTGAAAAAAAACCTAACACCTGCAAAAAAAGCAGCGTTCAGCTCCTAACGCAGCCCCATTAATTCCTATGGGAAAATACTTTTATGTCTACACCTAACACCCTAACATGAACCCGAGTCTAAACACCCCTAATCTTACACTTATTAACCCCTAATCTGCCACCCCTGGCATCGCTGACACCTACATTATATTATTAACCCCTAATCTGACGATCTGTAAACCGCCGCCACCTACATTATACTTATGAACCCCTAATCTGCTTCCCCCAACATCACCGACACCTACTTTTTATTTATTAACCCCTAATCTGCTGCACCAATCTCGCCACCACCTAACTACACTCATTAACCCCTAATCTGCCGCCGCCAACGTCGCTGCCACTATAATAAAGTTATTAACCCCTAAATCTAAATCTAACCCTAACCCTAACACCCCCTAACTTAAATATAATTTAAATACATCTAAATAAAATTACTATTATTAACTAAATTATTCCTATTTAAAACTAAATACTTACCTATAAAATAAACCCTAAGATAGCTACAATATAACTAATATTTACATTGTAGCCATTTTAGGATTTATTTTTATTTTACAGGCAAGTTTGTATTTATTTTAACTAGGTACAATAGTTATTGAATAGTTATTAACTATTTAATAACTTCCTAGTTAAAATAAGTACAAATTTACCTGTAAAATAAACCCTAACCTAAATACAATTACACCTAACACTACACTATAATTAATTAATAACCTAAACTAACTACAATTAATTACAATTAAATGAAATAAACTAAAGTACGAAAAAACCCCACAAAATTACAGAAAATAATAAAATAATTACATTTTTAAAACTAATTACACCTAATCTAATCCCCTAATAAAATAAAAAAGCCCCCCAAAATAAAAAAAATCCCTACCCTACACTAAATTACAAATAGCCCTTAAAAGGGCTTTTTGCAGGGCATTGCCCCAAAGTAATTAGCTCTTTTATCTGTAAAAAATAAGACAATACCCCCCTAACATCCAAGATGGCGTCCCTTCAATTTCGTTTGGCTGATAGAATTCTATCAGCCAATCGGAATTAAGGTAGAAAAAATCCTATTGGCTGATCCAATCAGCCAATAGGATTGAGCTTGCATTCTATTGGCTGTTCCAATCAGCCAATAGAATGCAAGCTCAATCCTATTGGCTGATTGGATCAGCCAATAGGATTGAACTTCAATCCTATTGACTGATTGCATCAGCCAATAGGATTTTTTCTACCTTAATTCCGATTGGCTGATAGAATTCTATCAGCCAATTGGAATTGAAGGGACGCCATCTTGGATGACGTCACTTAAAGGTACCATCATTTAGTGTTAGTCGTCGGATGGAAGAGGATGCTCCGCATCGGATGGCTTGAAGATGGACCCGCTCCGCTCCGGATGGATGAAGATAGAAGATGCCGTCTGGATGAAGACTTCTGGCCCTCTGGAGGTCCTCTTCTGCTCGGATCGGATGAAGACTTCTGGCCGTCTGGAGGACCACTTCTGCCCGGTTGGGTGAAGACGTCTCAAGGTAGGGTGATCTTCAAGGGGTTAGTGTTAGGTTTTATTAAGGGGGGATTGGGTGGGTTTTAGAGTAGGGTTGGGTGTGTGGGTGGTGGGTTGTAATGTTGGGGGGTATTGTCTTTTTTTTACAGGTAAAAGAGCTGATTACTTTGGGGCAATGCCCCGCAAAAAGTCCTTTTAAGGGCTATTTGTAATTTAGTGTAGGGTAGGGATTTTTTTTATTTTGGGGGGATTTTTATTTTATAAGGGGGATTAGATTAGGTGTAATTAGTTTTAAAAAATTGTAATTATTTTATTATTTTCTGTTTAGTGGGTTTATTTTTGTACTTTAGTTAATTTAATTGTAATTAATTGTAGTTTGTTTAGGTAATTAATGTAATTATAGTGTATTGTTAGGTGTAATTGTAACTTAGGTTAGGGTTTATTTTACAGGTAAATTTGTACTTATTTTAACTAGTTAATAACTATTTAATAACTACTGTACCTAGTTAAAATAAATACAAACTTGCTTGTAAAATAAAAATAAATCCTAAGATGGCTACAATGTAACTATTAGTTATATTGTAGCTATTTTAGGGTTTATTTTATAAGTAAGTATTTAGTTTTAAATAGGAATTATTTAGTTAATAATAGTAATTTTATTCCAATGTATTTATATTATATTTAAGTTAGGGGGTGTTAGGGTTAGGGTTAGACTTAGATTTTGGGGTTAATACATTTAATATAGTTGCGATGACGTTGGGGGCGGCAGATTAGGGGTTAATAAATGCAGGTAGGTGTCGGTGATGTTAGGGACGGCAGATTAGGGGTTAATAAAATGTAACTAATGTTTGTGAGGCGGGAGTGCGGCGGTTTAGGGGTTAATATATTTATTGAAGTGGCGGCGATGTCCGATCAGCAGATTAGGGGTTAAAAAATGTATTTAAGTGTTTGCGATGTGGGGGGGTGGGCCTCGGTTTAGGGGTTAATAGGTAGTTTATGGGTGTTTGTGTACTTTTTAGCACTTTAGTTAAGAGTTTTATGTTACGGCGTTAGCCCATAAAACTCTTAACTACTGACTTTTAAATGCGGTAGGAGCCTTGACAGGAGAGGGTGTACCGCTCACTTTTTCCAAGACTCGTAATACCGGCGTTAGGCAAATCCCATTAAAAAGATAAGATACGCAATTGACATAAGTGGATTTGCGGTATGCTCGAATTGCGAAAAAAAAGTGAGCGGTACACCTGTACCTGCCAGACTCGTAATACCAGCGGGTGTTAAAAAGCAGCGTTGGGATCTCTCAACGCTGCTTTTTAAGGCTAACGCAAGACTCGTAATCTAGCCGTAAGTTTTTTTGCTAGAAAATATAATGACCATTTTCTTTATACAATTTTATTTAACCCCTTCACTACTGGGACTTTCAGAGAAAAATGCCCAAAATACCGGAATATTTTTAGCATTTTTGCTATAACTCCATTTAAACAGAAATAGAGCCTTGTTTTTTTTTTATTTACCTGTCAAAACTAAATATATAAAAAAATTTAAGTAGACAACCCAAGGTATTAATATTTCATGCCAACATTTCACAGCCAAATGCGATCAAATAAAAAAAATTACATTTTTTCACTATCTTTGGGTTTCTCACTGAAATTATTTACATAATGCTTGTAAATGGTTGTAAAATCTTCTCTTGGATCCCCTTTGTTCAGAAATAGGAGACATATATCACTTTGCCATTGCTTTTTGGTAATTAGAAGGCCGCTAATTGCAGCTTTATACCACACTTCAATTCTTCCCGGCAGTGAAGGGGTTAATTAGGTAGCTTGTAAGGTTAATTTTAGCTTTAGTGTAGAGATCCACCCTCCTACCTTACACTTCCCACCCCTGATCCCTCCCAAACAGATGTCTTCCCTCCCCAATATTATGTACTTGCAGGCAGTCTGCCAATATAAACATTTACGGCTTTTTTTATTATTATTATTATATATTTTATAATTTATTTTTTTCTGCAGGGTAGGATAGCTCCTTACCCTCCAACCTCCCTGATCCCTCCCAAACAGCTAGCTAACCATACCCCTCTAGCTAGTGCAGCCATCTTAGGTACTGGCAGCTGTCTGCCAGTACATATAAAATTTGCTTTTTATATATATTTTTTCACAATTTCTGAATTTTTTGTTAACCCCTCACTTCCCCCCTCCCGCAATCATTAGTTATGGCCCACCCACACCCCCACCTTTTGGTCTGTAGTGTAGTGCCCCTTCCCTCCCTCTCAGTTTTTTTTTTTTTCTGTGTGTAGGGTCCTCCCTCTCCACTGATGGGATACCATCCTCCTCCCAGATTCCCTCCCATACCTCCCGCCGGCACCAGCAGATGATAGTTACAGATGGTGACACACACAATGTCCCCATCTGTAACGATTTGGCATCTGCCCTCATATGGAACTGGAGCACTGATCTTGCTCCGGTTCCATATGTGGGCAGATGCCTGAAGCCCAGGAACTCCAGCTGTAATTTAAAGGGACACTCAACTCAAAATAAAACTTGCATGATTCAGATAGATCATGCAATTTTAAACAACTATCAAATTTGCTTACATTAACAAAATGTGCAAAGTCTTTTTTATATTTACACTTTTTTAGTCACCAGCTCCTACTGAGCATGTGCACTAATTCATAGAATATACGTATATGCATTTCTGATTAGCTTATAATTGTTACATGGTGCAGTGGAAGTGGAAATAGACATAACTTTGAAATTTGCCAGAACAAAATCTACTTTTTACTTGGAGTTCAGAATAAGTGCTATTGCATTGTCTCTTTATCATGCATTTGTTGATTATGCAAATCTACTGTATTTACTGGTCCTTTAACATCCAAGACTGCTGGAGCTTCCTGAAGCTCCGACGTATATATGCATCAAGATGTACGATAGCCAAAGTACTGCACAATATATATATATATATATATATATATATATATATATATATATGTATATATATATATATATATATATATATATATATATATATATATATATATATATATATATATATATATATATATGCAAGAACCATAGGGGAAATTACAAAACAAATTAAAGGACCAGTCAACACTGTAGATTTACATAATCAACAAATGCATGATAAGAAGACAATGCAATAGCACTTAGTCTGAACTTCAAATGAGTAGTAGATTTTTGTTAAATAAATTGCAAAGTTATGTCTATTTCCACTCCCCCTGTATGATGTGACAGCAATCAGCCAATCACAAATGCATATACATATATACTGTGAATTCTTGCACATGCTCAGTAGGAGTTGGTGACTCAAAAAGTCTTTGTTTGAAAAGCAGGAATGTATTGCTTAGGAGCCGGACCAATCAGCAAGTGCTATCCAGGGGCTGAACCAAAATTGTCTGGCTCCTAAGCTTTGCATTCCTGCTTTTCAAATAAAGATAGCAAGAGAACAAAGAAAAATGGATAATAGGAGTACATTAGAAAGTTGCTTAAAATTACTGCTCTTTCTGAATCATTAAAGAAAACAATTGGGTTTAGTATCCCTTTAATACAACACACAGAGAAAACCCTGCACTCACTAGCAAGCTCTCAGCTAAGATTAAAAGCAAAAATGGAAAGGTTAGTTACCGCATTTGGCCAAATGGGACAAGCCCAGGTACCACATCAAGGTCCTTTCCAATACCTGGGACCCTAAAACAGCCACACAATGCAAGCTCTCAATCCAAACAAACTGGGAACAAGTGAAGGGTGCAAATACAAACAGATTAAAGAAAAGCACTAACTGAAAGCTGCAAATAGGGATCATAAAGGATATGTAAAAAATATAACAATTTATTAAAAACAGATACATATCATAAAGTGGTAAAAGTATACATGTTGTATCATAAAGTAATAAAAATGATTTTACCTATTTAGACATCTCCCAAGCAGAAATATCCAGCTTATATCTAATAGATATATATTCAAGGTGATGACTTAAAAGTGCTGCTCTCTTATGTGCTATTGCAATATAAAGAAATAATAAAACAATCACTGTTTCCAATAAAACCATTAACAATGCAACAATAATTTTCACTGGTATATGTGTGTTGGAGACCAAAGTAGCAACCTGGGTATCAGAGTGATGAAAAGTATATACCGTTATGTTGCAAATACAGTCAAAGAATGTCTTGTGGTGGTATTAGAGAGATATTGATATAAGGGCTGGGCATGTTGCAGGGTCATGGGATATGTAGAGAAAAGAAAAGAGGTTTTGTAAGGGCGCTAATAGCTAAAGATACTATGTGGATTTATAAAGTGTATATCTGTGATAAAAGTTTAAAGTATTAATAAAGTCAGATCTAAAAAATGTGTAAAAAACATACAGTTTATTTATGTGTAAAAGACTTACGGCTAGATTTAGAGTTCGGCGGTAGATGGGCTGTTAACGCCACGCGTGTTTATGTCTAACGCACGTCATTGTTTGACTCCGGTATTTAGAGTTAAGATAAGACCATCTAACGATGCTCCTAACGCGTGTATGTCACACGCGTAATCCTGCCCGCGTTAGACAGTCTCCCATAGAGATCAATGGGAAATCAAATAAATTGCCTTTTTTCACCTAACACTCGATCTCGCGAGAATACGCACAGCTCGGTCATATGACGCATACCACATCATGCACAACAATAACACGCCGCAAATGTCACAACAACAATCAATCAACAAAGCACACAAGCATTACACATTCACAAGCGGGGGAAGTTTTAATACTATTTATACGGGGAATACGCATATACTTTAAGATGCGGAAAATCGCACAATAACAACAAGGATTAAAAAATATATACATACACTAGAAACAAAATCGCATTCAATATCATTATATATTATGAAAAACATACATATACAACACTTCACGAAGAACACACCATCGCAAATTCACATTTAAAAAGAATACTTTTGGACAATGAAAGCGAAAACGAACACTATGACATCATCGCATTCTACACATTCCACAAATACCAACTCTAAATGAGCATGCGCAAATTAACACACCTAATACACATTGCAATAATATTAATTGCTAATAAAGCACACCTGAACACTAATTTCAATGGAAATTGGGACATCATTAAACATTTACACAGGGTATATAAGCACCACACAAGCATGGCTTCTTTGACTGTGTTGCTGGTGGGTCTTTTGAGATTTAAGAATAGAGAGTTAGAGATTTTTTGAGAGTGAGTTAGTGTTAGCGTGAGAGAGTCAGTTGGTAGTGTTAGCGTGAGAGAGTCAGTTGGTAGTGTTAGCGTGAGAGAGTCAGTTGGTAGTGTTAGCGTGAGAGAGTCAGTGAGTTAGTGGGAGTTAGTGGGAGTGGGAGAGAGTCTGTTAGTGGGAGCGTGAGTGAGTTAGTGGGAGTTATTAGTGATAGTTGTTAGTGTGAGCGTCAGTTAGTGGTAGTTAGTGAGCGTTAGTGGGAGTGTTTGTTATTGAGAATTAGAAGTAGTGTGAGTTAGCGAGCGAGTGATTTATCTGTACACTTAACACATTTACACGCAAACACATTCAATACATACATACACTTATCAATAACACTACATACACTCCATACCCCCTACCCCCTCATACTACACTCCATACCCCATTCCTTGTAGTCCCATTCCCTTTCATCCCATTTACTCTTATCCCATACCCCATACCCATCCCATACCCATCCCCTAGTTACATTTAGTTTACATATCCTCCTTTTAGTCTTATTCTTTTCGTTTATTTAAATACTCCTTACCCTCTTTGTTTTGTTTACATCCCTCACACTTTAAGCACCTTTTTTGTCTTTTTAGTTCTTTATTTTGACCCCCTTTCATTTCATCACACTCACTTTTTGTTTGATTATTTGGGGTTTAGTTTAGGGAGGAGATGGAGGCCAGGCAGGGGACAGGTAGAGGGGGGAGTAGAGGGAGGGGGAGAGGAACAGGGCAGGAAGGGGGGCAGGAAGCGGGGGTGGAAGCGGTGGGTGGACCCAGCCACTTGGTTCAAGATGACCAAGTGGCTGGGCCCAGTGGCGGTCAGAGTAGGGCTTCACAGTCCGGGAAACAGAGGGCATCGTCACAGGGGAAGGCCAAGGCGACTAGGGAGGCGAGGTTTACGATGGAGGAGAAGGAGGCCCTCGTAGAGGCCTATATGGCCAGGCATAGGATGCTGCAGCACCAGAAGACTACCCCGACTGACAGGAGGAGGCTCTGGAACGAGATTAGGAATGCAGTCAATGCAGTGGGTGGCCGGAACCGGGATATGGATTCTATAAAACATCGGTACCGGGACTGTAAACTTGAACTTAAAAAAAAGTTAAGCCTGGAGGCCCGACATGCCGCAGGGACCGGTGGCGGCCCTGCCCTTGAAATGGAGTACTGCAGATGGGAGGAAATGTTGCGGCCCAGCATCTCCGAGGTGGAAGTAGTCGGTATCGGAGGAATCGATACCGGGAACCTGCCACTCTCATCTGACGGTAAGCTCATTGAACAATAATTTCACATACGAATGTATTTCAATGGACACTATACGCAAACATTTACTTTCATGATTGAGGTAGCGAATACAATTTGACAAAACATTCAAATGTACTTATATTACCTAATTTGATTCATTCTTGAGATATATTTTAATGAAGAAATAGCCATGCACACGGTGAAACAATCACAGGAGGCAGCTATATTCAGCTAACAATCAGCATCTTATAAGCATATTTAGATATGCTTTTCAGCAAAGAATATCCAGAGAATGAAGCTAATTAGATAAGAAAAGTACATTCGAAAGTTGATACTAAATGTATGCTTCTAAATCATGAAAGATAAAACATTGGGTTTCATGTGTTAAGGATCAGATTAATGCTATTACGCTGTTTACACGCATTCTATTACTTTGCGGTTACATCAGTATCTAGGCTATAGGTTAGGTGTGCATTTAAACAGACTGAAAACAAACGCAAAAACATTCACATTGACCAGATATCACAAACACGGTTTAGAAAAAGCGGAAATCGTATTGATTGTTTGTTAGATTTCAAAGTGGATTAATGATTCTGCATTTGTAATTGTATCGTAAGCTAAGTCATTTAAACCTTGATTTGCAAATATGCTAATATATATATATTTTTTTTTTTTTTTTTTATTTATATACAGAGTCTGGGGACGAGGCAGCACAGCCTCCTGCATCTCCCCGGGATGAGAGTGGTGGTGAGGAATTCCCACTTCGGAGGGAAGTGGCCCCCCGTGACGAACAGCGCACGGGAGATGATGAAGAGGCCCCGGAAGCACAGGAGGATCCCGCTGAACCCGCGGAACCCGAGGTCCCTCAAAGACCCACACTCCGCCATGCACGGGCACCCCGCCGTGCACGGGTTCAACAGGCACAACAAGAAGAAATAGCGGAGGTGCGGGTTCTACTGGAGTACATAGACCAGATGCGTACCTCCCGGATAGAAAACATAGAAGGACGACGCAGAATACTTGATGGGCAGAATCAAATAATTCAAGGCCAAAATGAAATAATCAATATACTGAATAGAATACAAGAAGGACAAACAAGAATGTTTAATCTACATCAGGAAATGTTCACATTTTTCCGGGAGGCGCATGCTGGTCTACCTCCTGTTGCTGGGCCTCTTGTTGCTGGGCCTCTTGCTGCTGGGCCATCTCCTCCTGCCGGCCCATGTCATCCTCCTCCTCAGCCATCTACTCCTCCTCCTCCTCAGCCATCTACTCCTCCTCCTCCTCAGCCATCTTCTCCTCCTCATCCATCTTCTCCTCCTCCTCAGCCATCTACTCCTCACCTTGGTCGTCCCAGTACTCTTCCTTCCACTCCTCCCACAACAGCTCCAAGGAGGACTCTTCGGAGTCGGCAGTTGCCTCTCCCAGAGCCTCAGCCCCGTGGGAAGAGGGGAAGGAAGAGGAAGTAAGTATTTTTTTCCATCTTCAAATATTTTTTTTGTGTAATGGATAGGTATGTGATGATGTGGTTTTCATACACTTGTGGACCACACTCTGTATATAATCGACTTCTATGGGACCGGGTCCATGGAGGAAGATTCTTTGCAGAGTGTGGGTTATAAGTGTGTGAAAACCACATCATCACATACCTATCCTTGTTCATGATATTGATTGGTTTCTGTGATGTGATGTCCAAACTGTTTCCCGAATCGCTAACTAAATTACCATAACAATTATCCATGATGGCATATTACTGTTTGAATGCCAATAACACAGCTTAAAGGGACAGTCAGAAAATTATTGATTACAAAGAAAACACTGTATTACGCATTATAAAGTTTGAAACAACAAAACATGGAGAAATACATGTGTGACTTATGTGCTTACCCTTGTATCTATGACTATGAAAAATGACCACTTATTTGTTGTTCTGACATAACAACATTTTAGATATCAATGATCAATACATGGTCAATAATATGCTGTATGAGCACAAGGTTTTACATATACAAATGCTATCCAAATGCCCTCTAGTGCTCAAATTGTATAATGATTACAAGCACTCTTCAAGATTTAATAAATGAGCACACCAACCTCATAGGTTTAGAGAGCAAATGTAAATAAACCCAGACAAATGTTCAATTGTTGATAAACATTTGATATCCTTGATATTACAGAATTGACTTTTCGAATAATGTTTTTAAATTTTTTTTTCTAAACTGTCCCTTTAACAACATTACATATGCTAACACATATTTTAAGCTTGTTGGTATATCTACATGTACTTTGTAAAAAAAAAAAAATTTAAATAACATTTATATTGACGTGTTAAATAAAGTCTATTTTCTTTAAGAGACATTATTGTGTTAATATTTTATTGTAAAGAATTTTTTTTTAACAATGAATATGGTTTAAAGTCCTTTTAGGAGTGGGGGGGGGGAAATATGCTAACAAAAATAAATTTGAAGATTAAACTATGTGGATCTCATACATGATACAAAAAACAACATTTGCATTCAAGGGACAGTATCCTATATTTTTTACATAACTGTATGTAATAGACACTACTACAAACAACAAGATTAACATATACTGATATCAATATTAAAAAGCTTCAAACACTTGAAAATAAAATAGGGTTAGCTATATTGAAAATATAGATGAACCACCATTACAACCGTAAAACAACACAATACCCCATCATTAACATATGAAAAGACCCTTTACACAAACTGGACAAAGCTGGAGATGGTACTCACATGAAACTCATTGGCTTTGCGAGGATTAAGAAAATTACTTACATTTTATTACAACACAAGACAAAATAAACCGATTGGTTAAACAATGGACTATCTAACTAGAGACAAAATCAAATATTTTTATTTATAATGTGAGTGTCTAATGAACCTTTCATAAAATATACAACGAAATTACATTTAGAAGAAGTCGGCATCATATATTTAGCATATGATAAATGCATATTGATTACTTTATTCAAACACAATAGCGCATATTTATTAATTAGATATGTTCAACATTAAACACAACAGTAATTTTTCAGAAAAAGGAACATTGTTGACAAACATATTAAACATGGACTGGAGAGATTTGCACTTGCCTATAAATATCCTATGCATGAAAACATTTTGCTTTCGTTCGTTGATTCAACCAGACATCCAGCAAAAGAGAATGTGTTGGTCTTTATCAGCTACGGGTCAACAATGTAACATGATGCAAATAATACATATTCGCAAGCTTTGTAAAATTGCATGCAGTCACAAACGTTTTTAACGTGCACAAATATTGCGGGACTACGCAATCCAATCACACGTTTTTTTACCTTTACATGTTCCGTCTTAACATGGCGCTTCCTTGATCACGTAAGAACGCCATCCAATGAAAGGCACATTATTGATCACGTAAGAACGCACAAAAAAAAAAAGGCGCATCCTTGATCGCGTCAAAACGCAATCCAATAAAAGGCATATTCCTGATCACGTAAGAACGTCAGTCAATACAAGGAATCATTGGACAGCCTGGCAGGTGACGTCTTAAGCAACATGGCGCATCCGAGATCGCTGAAAAAACGCAGACAATACAAGGACTCAGTGACATCTTGGCATATCACTAAGAAACGTATTTATATTTTAGGAACTAGTATGTGTGTAGATTGCTATCTAGGAATGTCACCAAATCATGAATCATCTTTTCGGACTTGACTGTCCCTTGAACTATAGCTATGGTGTATATCTTTAACATTTAAAAGATACACATGAGAAATACATATGCCATTGATGTTTTAAGATATGTTTGGATTGTTGTTGAATAACAATAGTTATACATGTATTGATTAAACGTGTCATTTATTCAAGTTTAATTATTGTCAGCCTACCGATAGCCATATATGGGAGGAGATGTATTTTGTTAACATATTAGTTAACTAATATTCATCATCTACATTATTTGCATTACACACAGAGATTGATTTGGTTACACTTTGACAATAATATAGATTTGAAAATGAAATACAGGTGCTGTCAACATTACAATAAGATTGTTTATTAATAAAACTATATGTCCTTGTTCTTGTAAAAAGGACAAAAACGCTTTACAAATGGAAATACATTCATTTACAATAGTGATCAACATCACTTAAAGGGACATTATTTTGTTTTTAAAAAGAGCATACACATAGTCAATACTATTTAAATAAAATTAACACTTTACAGGGATTATATCATTGTATCAATACTCAGATCATTTGGTAAAGGTGCATCAATTCATGCAGAGTTTATAAATACACACATGGATCTGAACATTTAAATATACATATATACACAAATACAAAAATATATATACATATATAAAGAAATTACTCTGCTAATCATAATCAGGCAATGATAGAGCTAAGAGAAAATAATATAAACACAAATAATAAGATTACATTGGAGATGTTAATCTTAAAGTCATTTACTATTGTCTTACATATATGATTTCATTATAACAAATATATTTGTTAGGTCCCTTTAAGGATAAACAACATAAACTAGAGCTTTCAAAAAATAACAGGAAGAATGAGGACAAAGATTTGTGAAATAAAATGTATTTTATTAGTATGTAAGAAAACATACACAATGTTTATAAATAATCTTGTAAAAATAAGGAATATATGAGCCATATGACAAGGTAACACAGTGCATCACAGTCCATGAAGAGAGTTGCCAAGGGCCACCATAGCCCCATTGGAGACACATGGCAAGGTAACACAGTGCATCACAGTCCATGAAGAGAGTTGCCAAGGGCCACCATAGCCCCATTGGAGACACATGGCAAGGTAACACAGTGCATCACAGTCCATGAAGAGAGTTGCCAAGGGCCAGCATAGCCCCATTGGAGACACATGGCAAGGTAACACAGTGCATCACAGTCCATGAAGAGAGTTGCCAAGGGCCACCATAGCCCCATTGGAGACACATGGCAAGGTAACACAGTGCATCACAGTCCATGAAGAGAGTTGCCAAGGGCCAGCATAGCCCCATTGGAGACACATGGCAAGGTAACACAGTGCATCACAGTCCATGAAGAGAGTTGCCAAGGGCCAGCATAGCCCCATTGGAGACACATGGCAAGGTAACACAGTGCATCACAGTCCATGAAGAGAGTTGCCAAGGGCCAGCATAGCCCCATTGGAGACACATGGCAAGGTAACACAGTGCATCACAGTCCATGAAGAGAGTTGCCAAGGGCCAGCATAGCCCCATTGGAGACACATGGCAAGGTAACACAGTGCATCACAGTCCATGAAGAGAGTTGCCAAGGGCCAGCATAGCCCCATTGGAGACACATGGCAAGGTAACACAGTGCATCACAGTCCATGAAGAGAGTTGCAAAGGGCCAGCATAGCCCCATTGGAGACACATGGCAAGGTAACACAGTGCATCACAGTCCATGAAGAGAGTTGCCAAGGGCCAGCATAGCCCCATTGGAGACACATGGCAAGGTAACACAGTGCATCACAGTCCATGAAGAGAGTTGCCAAGGGCCACCATAGCCCCATTGGAGACACATGGCAAGGTAACACAGTGCATCACAGTCCATGAAGAGAGTTGCCAAGGGCCAGCATAGCCTCATTGGAGACACATGACAAGGTAAAAGAGTGCAACAGGCACAACAATAAACTGATAAAAAGGCCAAATGGCAACAATATAAATACTAATTCAACATGTGGACGGAGGATTATTATCTGCCACCATGGAGCATATCCAGATCCTCCACTTACTGGTCATCATCTTCATTGTCCTGTGCATGTCCAGCTCCAGATTCAGGCCTTGAACGTAATTGCATAATTTCACGCAGAGTCAAGTCCTGAATCCGGAGCTGGGCCTGCATGGTGTTGTTCATCCCTCTCAGGACATCTGCGTTCCTCAACACGGCCTGCTCTACTCTTGCTATCCCTTCTAGCATGAGCCATGCTGAGTCACAGCCTAAAATAAAATAAAATTAAATATTAAGGATAATTACACAACAGAATAAAATATTTTAATACATACATTGTCATCATAAAGAAAAATAATTATTTACATAAATTATTTTTCATATATTCTTTACACATGAATTAGGTTATTCAGACAGACAGAAATCATTAAAGGCTCATGTTACTCAAACATGTTGTCCCCTTTAATTGTTTTTAGATGATCCACTTATACAGCTTGAGTGTATCAAATCTTGTTAAAGGATTTACATTGTACTTACATCAGCAATTTAAAAATTCAATTTAGACTGTGGTAGGCACACCTATCCTTAAACATTTTGGCATTGAGGACAAGCTGTGTAAACATAGCAACCAGAAGAAATTAAATTCCCACTGGGTTAGACAAGAGATAATGTATCCACATTTGGACATAAAATTTTGGATCCAAGTAGTGGTGTTTGGTATATGTAGTGATATCCAATTAAAGGGACAATGAACCTAAATATTTAATGGACTGATTCAGATAGAGCATGACATGACAAATCTTTAGAAATTACACATATTCATTATATGTTTTAATTGTCAAGCTATATTTTGAATGCAAGAATGTTGGTTTTTATGGAAGCCAATATTTGTTGATGAACTTTGTTTGTGCATGCTGGTTGATGGATACATTCATCCAACAATAAAGAAATGATGGCCACATTTATTTTATTGTTTAAACTAATTATAGGAATAAGTTGTTTTCCATAAATATATCAAGAGAATGACGAATAATTCATAAGAGTATTCTATTATACATTGGCTTAACATTGCATGCTGGATTTGAATCACAATTTAACCAATTTAACTTCACTGTACCTTTAAGTATCTTATAAAGTGTATTTAGAATGATACTTACAGCTGTGCCTGGGAAGGACAATCTGACACCCAGGACAATGAAGGTTTAAACAGGGGTGAGGGATGGGATTGGCTTGGGGAGGGATGGGAATGGCTTGGGGAGGGATGGGAATGGCTTGGGGAGTGGTGAGCTGCTGCTCCAGGGTAGGCCGTACAGCTGGGGAGTGGGGAGTTTGGGTCTGGACAGCTGTACGGGCCAGAATACGGGGAGAGCGGCGAAGGGGGGTGTATGGGCGTTTTTTGGGAGGGACAGGATATGAAATATGGGAAGGGCTGGCAGTGGTCGGGGCATGGACATGAGTTTGGTGATGGGAAGTGCTCTGGGTGTGTGCAGAGGTGTGGCCATGGTCAGGGGTGTGTGCACGGGGAGGGGTCTGTGACTGGGCAGGGGCGGAATCCAGATGACCAGAAGTGGTGGATCCATCTGAAAATGTAAAGAAAATATATTAACATCTCATACATCCTGACATCAAATCAACGCATTTCAAATTGATTATGTTTTCAATATACTTCGAAGTGTGTTTGAATCTGTAAACTATTCTGAAATGAGGATATGGTATCTATATAGGCACTCAGATGAATCTCAATGACTGTCTGTACAATGTGAAACTTATTATTGTGTTTTGGCATGGAATATGCATGTGACATAATGATGGCATGAATTATATATTCTTAAAAAAATATATACAAGCAGATTTTCATGCTGCCTGATATAGAAAGGGGGCAGTAGTGTATTTGAACAGACAAATAATATTCCTTTTTAAAGGGAAAAAGCTGTAGACTTTGAATGTCTTCAATAAAATGATTTCAAACTAAGAAACATGTTGGAAACATGATAGATATATTTCACATACCATCAGACTCCAAGGCAGCCTCTTCCTCCTCCATCCCACATGTGACATCAATCTCTGTAAAACATAACATGTTGTGTACACCTTAAGATCAGATATTATAACATATGTTACTGTTGCTCAAATACGCACATCAATGTTGCATTAAAGATATACACACACAAAGTTATGATTTACATCATTTTGATGGAGCATACAAATGACAATAGATTTGTTATTGTCAATAAATCAGAATATTAATGTATTGTTTGTCTTAATGTTAAATTCATAAAAGCATAGTACATAGAACATTTAAGATTTCTCATGTGTGTATCACTTGATGACTGTTGTCAAAAAAACAAATAGAAAAAAACATATGTTAGACATCTTATGAATAACAAATGTGTAGACTAATAAAGTAGAAATTATTAATCGCTCAATATAAAAAATAAATATATAAACAGAAGATAAATTCTATGTTTTGTTATAATGTTATGCTTCATCGGAATCATGATCATAATATTGATTAGCAATACACCTTCAATTACATATAAATGAGTCAATGGACTTACCAGGAGACCGCAAAGGCGGCTCTATGTCACTGCTGGATTCCTGTGGGCTTCCCACACCAACTCTCTCTATGAATGATATAGATATATATTATTAAACACATTTTGGATATCACTAAATCACATCTGTCTAGAATTTTAACATTAATCAACTTTAAATTGTGAAGAATAGAGCAGTCATTACACCAGAAAATGCTTGATTGAATCAAGGGGATTCTGTAAACATATCTGTATTGAACATATGTTTAATGTCAGACTACATTAGACATCAAATTCATCTCAGATGCTGCTATTGCATATCTAAATATACCCAATGATCAATGTTCTTAACCCTTTAAGGACACAGCTTTCACTTAGCTCAATTGTTTTATGACGGAATTATTCCGTCATATGTCCTTAAGAAGTTACAAGAATACACACAAACCACATATTGAGGAGCATCTGTTGACAAATCTAAACAAACATGTGTCACATCGACCCATTTTTTCAATGTACAGTAATCTTGTTTAGGACACAACACATATTTATCACAATACGTAACAAACTTGATTATTACAAATATGTAATCATGGTGCTGTTAGAGTATGCAGATATCTATAAAGTAACTCCAACAGATAATTAGATTTATATATCAATAGTTTTTAATAAAAATAATGTAAAGATGAATGAATCTATTTTGTCTTAAAGGGACACTGACATGATTAATTTAAATAATTGATTTCTATGTTCAAAATGTAAAAAATGATTTAACATTGACTCCTATTATAATTAGAATGTTGTTCGATATTAATCTTAAAGGCAGATAAGGAATATTGGATTCAATAAATATTGTTTGTTGAAGGTATCCACCAATCATCAATATAAACCCAGGTTGGTCAACAAATATTTAGATGCACATAAACGTACTTTCTTTATTTTAAACTACATTTAGCAATAGAATATGTCACATATGATGATAGTATTATATTTTATGTTTATTAATATTGCATACTGTATGTGAAAGACAATATTAATAATTGTAGCTCAGTATCCCTTTAATCTAAAATTAAATAGATTCCACAATGTTGTTGTTTGTTAATGAATTATCTACTCCATATGTTGATGTAATGAATGGTATTGAGCATGCAATTAAAATCAAATATGTTATTTAAGGATATCCGAATAATTATATAATTTTCATCTATTAAATAGACATTACATATAAATATTGAACAATGTGTATTTAGTATGTAATGTTCATTCCATGTTTCTAAGACAAATGTCAATTAAAATGAGACATACCATACTGTGACAAGCCCTGGCTTGAGGATCCAGCAGCCACATCCATATCTGTAATATATTAAATGAGGATTGCATATCATTAATACTAATCATGCCATGTTTAAAATATTTACATTAATATCAAATCAATAGAAAAATATTAATCCTTTGGTAGTCCCATGAGTTAATAGTTTCCGCAATTAAATTAATGATAAATATATCCTGGACTCTTATTTTCAATCAGTTGTGTTGTTTACTGTATCTTTAAGAATATCTGCTTGTTATTACATAATCATCAATTGATGGCCATATGTTATAATTTATTAGTATTATTCGTTTTTTATTAGATATAATATTTAAAATAAGAATACTGTATTCTTCACTAATCTAAGAATTTCCATTTAATTTTTAACAACATGTATAAAGCAATGCCACTTTCCGCAAACCCATGTTAACGTGGATGAGAAATGCCATTTTCGCGATCATTGCGCAATGATTCCAAGCGGAATTACGCATCCGTCATTTGAACAACATGTATAAAGCAATGCCACTTTCCGCAAACCCATGTTAACGTGGATGAGAAATGCCATTTTCGCGATCATTGCGCAATGATTCCAAGCGGAATTACGCATCCGTCATTTGAACAACATGTATAAAGCAATGCCAATTTCCGCAAACCCATGTTAACGTGGATGCGAAATTACATTTCCGCTCTGTGATGCATATTCTGTAGAGCGCAAGAAACATCATTCCTATTTCATGTGTCAATAATCTAAAATCAGATATCTAAACATCATATGTAGTGTATGTTGTGAGATCTGTATAGGTTTAGTATCTGACTAAATACACATTTTTGATTTATAAAATTATAAATATTATATGAAGTTGGATAATTACCTGGTTCAGATTCTCTATCGGCTCCTCCCAGGCCACCGGACGGAGAAGCATCTGCCCTGTCCCCCGCGTCAGGACTTTGAGATCCCGCAGCTGGGAGGGAAGAAGAGGAGGCCGAGGATGGCGAGGATCTAAATCTTTTGGGGACCCGGAGATTGAGGAGCTCGCATAAAGTCACCTCATAAGGGAGTAGGTACAGTTTCCGCGGGGCCTTTCTTTGGCCCCCTCTTTTACGGGCTTGTACCCAGTCCCTTATGAGGTTGACTTTTTTCGATAAACGCAACCTCATATCTCCGAATCTCCTCATGATCTGATCCTGGGTCCTCTGGACGTCACACACCAATCTAACCGCATTGGTGATAGACTCCCAGAGGGCCTTCTTAACAGGCGCATCTGTCGAGCTCCTCTTGTTCCCAAACAGCTGGGGATAAAAGTCCTTGACGGCGTGGACCAGTGCAGCGCTCTCCTCCTTGGTGAACCTGGGAACTGACATGCCTGCTGGGTTGTCCAATAAATATATTATAATAATATAAACTGCCTGCAGGCATTAGAGAACTGACAAAGATGGCAACGTGTAATGGACTTTTATATGGTGAAGTAAACATGAGATGCACCATGGGACAATTTATCTGTACATCTGATTGGATAAAAGTTTGAAATATTGTTATAATGTCTGTGAGACCATCCTGACTCAAGTTGTGTTTGTGTGATGAACTCTGATTGGCCGTTCCTTAATGTTTCATATCTTAGTAACTTCCTTACACATACCGCTTGGTGGTGCTGTAACTTCATTTTTTATGTAGGCTTATTTGTAACTCATGGGCCTGTCATGCGGATATGTGTGACGCAGATTTAATATCCGGGATCCGTGAAATATTAATGATTAAATACTGTTTAAAATCTAATCCTGTCACATTATTAATGTTGTAGACATTTCTCGGTTTAATAACGGTCTGTTTCTTTAATACAAATACACATTTAATATTGTATGTCTTTATTGTTCTTTAAATAAATTGATTGTGAAGTATTGACATTGCTCTATTAAATGTATTTATAATGCACATTGATTGTGTGCTATTGCGTGACATTACACTAATGTTTAAATATGCTAATCTGGTGCTTGAAGATGCGTTTCCCACGCAATATTTATTAATGTTAAAATTCCGGTTAGAATGTCAGTAACTTGGATAATCTGTTTATAAATGTTAAACTACAGCTTTGTTATTCGCAAATAAACCTCGAGCTTGTATTTCTCTGAAGTGCTCATATATGTTATTGTGCAATGGCGTATTTAGTTTTAAAGAGACATTACAAACAAACAATTGTATCAAATGATCTGTAGAGATAGAAGATTGTTTAGACTTTAAACTGTAAATCATTTTCTCTTAGTATTTATATATCCTCAACAGAATAAATTTAAATGCACATGGTTGAGACAATCACATAAGGCATCTCTGTGCATCCACCAATCTTCATCTACTGAGCCTATCTCGATATGCTTTTCAAGCAAAGTATGTCAAGATAGGAAGAGAAGTAAATACACTCTTTAAATCTCTTAAAGGGACACTGTCCAAACAAATTTACCATTGGTGATTGAGCATGAAATGTTAATCAACTTTATTATTTAATACGATTATCAAATGTTAAGTTATCTTGTTATGTTTCTTTGCAAATCAATAATGATATTTTATATTACGGACAATTGTTTAATAAAAACCTGGGTTGTCCTTGACGATTGTTGCATCAATTATTCCAAACAATCAAGTTCTGTCCAGAGTACTGAAGCAAATAAATTAGCTATTTACTGCCTTATTTCTAAAGTAATGATAGCAACATCACAATGAGCATTCATAATATGAGACAAGTTTTAAAGTTGATTAAAATAGAATACTCATTCAGAATGTATAAATCATTGTTTTTTTAAATGGCTACCTTTAAGTATATTTTGATTTCATGTCCCTTTAAATAAACATTTAACAATAATGCTTAATATATCATAAACCTAGGCACCTTCATTTTGCTAAATGAGTCTAACATATGAGTAAAGCAAATTTAGATGAACTTCTAGATTGTTTTACACACTGACTGAAATATATTTATTAAATGATGTCTTTTTTAGCCTTCAGCGTAGAGGGACATTAAGCTATATGTTATGTATGCATTTTGTATAATAATCTTATATTTGACCAACTTAATATGTTTTGTTATTCAATCATTATATTGTAATTATATATATATTCGTGGATTAAATACATCTCTACATAGGCTATTTTGATGCTGATTGTTGTTTGCATATAGATGCCTTATATCATTGACTAAGATATGTGCATTTATTTGTATTTTAACAAGTATATTTAAAGACTGAATGTAATTCTATAGTACATTCTAAATATGTTTAAATTCTTGTATGATATTTGTTACAATGTATACAAAATATACATTTTGAATGACCCCTTTAAGGACACAAACATATTGTATTTTGATTTAAGATTGACAAAATAAACTAAAGGGGAAATTACATTCTATATAGATATTTGATGTCTAACCCAAGAGGTAAGATTGTAATAAATACATAATATTACTAAGTATAGTTAAATGACTCCACTAGAAAATTACATAGATTAACCTGGCATCCAATAACTAATTTTGTAAAAATATCAAGTTAAATGACCTACCATTTATAAATGTAATAATTGTAAAATATTTTCTAATAATGTTTTGAGATACCTAAGGAAGATACATGATCTTATACAATTCTTTTTACATTCAACAACACTGTCACTTTCATGTAATTGAACCACTTCACCTTATTAAATGTTAAAACAATCATAATATTAATACATATCCTAAATATTTTTAATATATACTTTTTAAATATAAAAGCATTGAAGAATCTGACTCCCCAATTAATGTTAAAAGATATATTTTAATATTCTCTGAAGATTTTTATTTTCTACTATTAATGCATTATTTTCTCTTATGCATGTGCTTGTCAAATAGCCAACTACCAGTCATGGGAGTCCAAGTTTTATTTATTTACAGATTATATTGATATATATTAGAATCTGTTAAAAATAAACATATATTTAATTGAAAATAATTAAATATTCCAGGAAGTCATCAGATGCCAATCTGAAATGACAAATAATAAAAATGGAACAAAGTTAATACACACGTTGTAAAATATTCATAAAATACATTTAAAATCATATGGTGTCTATGCTCTAACTTTGATCAACATTTTTTAAAGATAATCATTACATTGATTTTAAATTAATGAAATACATACACCATTATATTGTTGATTAAAAATTATATTTAAATATCAAAAATTAAAATTATACATAATAATGTATATCACATGTAAACAATATATGTATGCTGAACATAAATGTAATATTTCATGTCCATTCAAATACCTCTATATCAACTATAATATGTATTCCTTTTTCTGATTGTGATCCCTAAATATCTAATTATGAACTAAATATGACTAATGTATGTAAGCTACTAATAGTCTACAGTCTTCACTAGCATGCATTGGTACACCAACCTGGACAATGCATGGTCTTTGAAAGTCAATTCAGGGGTAAACAGTTGATCTTCAATAGGTGTCTTATTCATCAGTTCATTAAATAGAGGACTGGGAAATACCATCTAAAAAAGTACAATCATCTAAGTGTCTGATTGTGATCCCTAAATATCTAATAAAGAACTAAATATGACTAATGTATGTAAGCTACTAATATTCTACAGTCTTCACTAGCATGCATTGGTACACCAACCTGGACAATGCATGGTCTTTGAAAGTCAATTCAGGGGTAAACAGTTGATCTTCAATAGGTGTATTATTCATCAGTTCATTAAATAGAGGACTGGGAAATACCATCTACAAAATAGAAAATCATCTAAGTGTCTCCAATAGGATGTCTCCACAGCCTTATTCTATCAAATAGTTTGCACTTACCATGTGAACATGTATTTGTATGGTTTTCAAGGTCAGCAGAATTGAAATATAATGCCAGACATGATCCCATTGGTATACTTCAATTTCAATCTTGGCTTTTTCCCCACTGTCAGTCTTGGAAATCTTCACTGTCAGGCTTCAAATTGTTCCCTTTCAGTCTTTAGATTAAGTCATCTCCCTAATGTAAGAAATTATATATAAAGATTTCATACAAGTGTGTGAATAAGTTCTGTACCCCTCTCCCACCCCCCATTTCATAATAAATATCTATCACTAGCTTACTAAGCCTGTGTATGAACCTGTGTTATTTTCTATCAAGTGTGAAGATGAGTCATATTGAGCAGAACAAACCTCTGTGTGACATTGAACCATAGTCATTCTAGAGTATCCCTTTCTGATTATGTACATTTTAAGTAATGTGTAAACAAAGTTATATTTTTTAAAATGTATGCCATATGATGTATTTGTGTACAAATCATGCCAGCAACAGTCCATACATTTCTACTTACCATCTGATGTCCTCTTTAAAAACCAGGTGGCAAAGACTCGCTATAGGACCCAATGCCCAGAGCATCACCTATATTATGATAAATAAAGATTATTCTAACATTTGATCAATACTAACATGTTTGCACAATTCTCTACTTGTCATTTCCCTAGAGTTCACATCTATTGAAAATACTCCAGTGTAACTTCTATTATTTACTGTCTAAAGTGGCGGTTGATGACGTCTGCTCTGACATCAAGTCCCTCGTCCTGGAATTCCCCCTCTAGAACAGGATCATCCTCCTCATCTCTGAGGAGGTCTCTGTCCACCGGGACGGCCTGCAGCATCCCAGCCCGCTGTGCAATATTATGCAGGACGCTACAGGCTACAACGATCTTAGCCACCTTCTTTGGGTTGTACTGGAGTGCTCCTCCAGAACGGTCCAGGCACCTGAATCTCATCTTCAGGAGCCCGAACATCCTTTCAACCACCGCCCTGGTTCTCTTATGAGCCCTATTGTAGCGCTCCTCAGACACATCAGTTGGGCTACGCAAGGGGGTAATGAGCCAAGGCCGGCTCATGTACCCAGAATCACCTATAAATTTAGAACAGAACATAATTCAAACAGAATACTTAAACTAGTATATTGTTGTATAAATATATTTGTTAAAAACCATAATCCATATTAAAAGTTGTCAGAAAGATAAAATAAAAAAAATAAATTTATATATAAATCTGTATCTTGGCATTTCATCTAAGACATGCTACATATGCGTATTTCTCCTAAACCAAACCTTGTGTAAAATGCTAACTACATGGTTACATTGCATTCTCTATCTGAACACTTAAGGTAAGACATGCTACATATCTGCATTTCAATAAAAATAGACATTACCAGAAATAGACAATGACAGGGTTAAATTGCATGAGCTAATATCTTGCCTTTTCATATAAGACATGCTACATATGCGTATTTCTCCTAAACCAAACCTTGTGTAAAATGCTAACTACATGGTTACATTGCATTCTCTATCTGAACACTTAAGGTAAGACATGCTACATATCTGCATTTCAATAAAACTAGACATTAGCGGAAAAAGACAATGACAGGGTTAAATTGCATGAGCTAATATCTTGCCATTTCATCTAAGACATGCTACATATGCGTATTTCTCCTAAACCAAACCTTGTGTAAAATGCTAACTACATGGTTACATTGCATTCTCTATCTGAACACTTAAGGTAAGACATGCTACATATCTGCATTTCAATAAAACTAGACATTAGCGGAAAAAGACAATGACAGGGTTAAATTGCATGAGCTAATATCTTGCCATTTCATCTAAGACATGCTACATATGCGTATTTTGACTAAACCAAACCTTGTGTAAAATGCTAACTACATGGTTACATTGCATTCTCTATCTGAACACTTAAGGTAAGACATGCTACATATCTGCATTTCAATAAAACTAGACATTAGCGGAAAAAGACAATGACAGGGTTAAATTGCATGAGCTAATATCTTGCCATTTCATCTAAGACATGCTACATATGCGTATTTTGACTAAACCAAACCTTGTGTAAAATGCTAACTACATGGTTACATTGCATTCTCTATCTGAACACTTAAGGTAAGACATGCTACATATCTGCTTTTCAATAAAACTAGACATTAGCGTCGGTAAATAACAAATGGTTAAATTTAATCCTATAGCTGAACATGACGCTAACAGTTAAAAAATACAGGGGCAATTGTCAAAATAATTAACCATGTTGAGCACAAATACTCACCAACGAGATAACCAGGGGGCATTTGTCTTTCCTCAAACTGTCTCCACAGGGACGACAGAGAGAGGATGCGGGCATCATGACAAGCCCCTCCAAAATTCGCATACACATGCATAATCCTCATCCGTGCGTCACAAACATACTGCACGTTGAGGCTATGAAAATGTTTGCGATTTCTGAAGGGCAAGTCATCAATTGGAGCACGCAGCGCAATGTGGGTACAATCAATGGCTCCCAAGACATTGGGCAATTGAGCAATATCAAAGAATTCCCGCTTCAGGCGCCTCCAATCACCATCATTCTGTGGGAATCCTATGTATTGCTTACTGATACGTACCATGGCGTCCAGAAAGTTATTAAACACCCCAGAGAATGTACCTTGAGCCAGGCCATGCATGTACAGTTCTCCGGATTGAAAACTCCCTGAGGCCAGGACGTATAGACAGCTTAGCATCTTACTCATGGGGGGAACAGCAGTCCTTATTTGTATACGTGGCTCCAAATGAGGTTTAAGAAGCTCGTAAAGGCCAATGAGCTGTTCGCGATCGAGCCGATACTTATCAAAAACCTCAAAGTCACTCATGTTTTCCAAGGTGGGTCTCACCCTGTAGACACGAGGACCTCGAACCAGACGACCCCTTCGTCTCGGTCTGAGCCGCCGAGGCTGCCTGATTCGACCAACAGCTAGTTCGCCAATAGCACCACCAGCAGCGTCTACCATGTCATCGTCATCCATCTTTCAAAACAGCGTAACAAGGTATGCACTTGATCTGATGTGGATCACAAGTGATGCATTGGCCATGTTGTTTGGGGGATTTATAGTACAATTAGTCCAATGGTAGTGAGTTTGTAATGATTGCTGATTGTATTCACTTGTTTGTATGTGAGCGGCGCGAATGCTTTCACAGTGGGCGTTTATTTGTTGTTTGCTGAAATGTTAGTTTCAAACAATGATTCTCAATGTGAAAGTGTCAAATATCACACATACAGTGCATGTTTGTAATGTTTGATCATATGCGTAATCAATATTTCTTAAACGCGATCTTATAGTAACAAGCACACGTCCAGGCTAACATGAATGAAAGTGCATAGTTGTGTATAATGTGCATAGAATGTGATCGATCAATGTTGATGCAATATTGTTTGTAAACGATAAAGTAACATCTGCCATCTGTAGTATTGTGTATATAAGTGATTGTCGATCTGTCAATATTGTATGCGTCCCTTTAAAATTGCACTAATGCTGAATAACTTCCGGCTGCCATCTGTAGTATTGTATATATAAGTGATTTCCGAGCTGTCAATATTGTATGCGTCCCTTTTAAATCGCAATAATAATTCCGAACTTCCCGTCTGCCATCTGTAGTATTGTATATATAAGTGATTGCCGAGCTGTCAATATTGTATGCGTCCCTTTAAAATCGCACTAATACTGAAGAACTTCCGGCTGTCATCTGTAGTATTGTATATATAAGTGATTGCTGAGCTGTCAATATTGTATGCGTCCCTTTTAAATCGCAATAATAATTCCGAACTTCCCGTCTGCCATCTGTAGTATTGAATATATAAGTGATTGCCGAGCTGTCAATATTGTATGCGTCCCTTTCAAATGGCACTAATACTGAATAACTTCCGGCTGTCATCTGTAGTATTATATATATAAGTGATTGCCGAGCTGTCAATATTGTATGCGTCCCTTTCAAATCGCACTAATACTGAATAACTTCCGGCTGTCATCTGTAGTATTATATATATAAGTGATTGCCGAGCTGTCAATATTGTATGCGTCCCTTTCAAATCGCACTAATACTGAATAACTTCCGGCTATCATCTGTAGTATTATATATATAAGTGATTGCTGAGCTGTCAATATTGTATGCGTCCCTTTTAAATCGCAATAATAATTCCGAACTTCCCGTCTGCCATCTGTAGTATTGAATATATAAGTGATTGCCGAGCTGTCAATATTGTATGCGTCCCTTTCAAATGGCACTAATACTGAATAACTTCCGGCTGTCATCTGTAGTATTATATATATAAGTGATTGCCGAGCTGTCAATATTGTATGCGTCCCTTTCAAATCGCACTAATACTGAATAACTTCCCGTCTGCCATCTGTAGTATTATATATATAAGTGATTGCCGAGATGTCAATATTGTATGCGTCCCATTCAAATCGCACTAATACTGAATAACTTCCGGCTGTCATCTGTAGTATTATATATATAAGTGATTTTATATCTGACAATATTGTATGCGTCCCATAAAAATTGCACGAATACTGAATAACTTCCGGCTGCCATCTGTAGTATTGTATATATAATTGATTTGCGATCTGACAATATTTCTTAATTGTCCCATTGAAATCTCCATAATAATGCTGTTCAAAAGTGTGGTTTACGTATATGTTGTATTGTAGTATTGAGTGTTAAAGTTCCTAAAGGGGCGGTACAGTGGTGAATCTGTGATGTGTATGGTTGAATCTTGTAATGACGTCATGATATTATTAACCTGCCTATGTAGTTGTGAAATCCTCATTGTGTTGTTGTATTGTGCTACATTGTTATTGTGTGCTGAATAAAATATAAATGTGTGCTTTGTGGTTGCGTGATGGGGGATACGTGTTATGTACATGTAGTACGTATATATTGTGATTGTGTCCCACATATGCTGACTTGTATATAGCGGTCTGGCATTGTTGTTCCTTCCCATAAAGTGACATCTGTAATCTGGTGTAATGATGTTCTTCTTGTACGTAATTCCTAATGGTTTCTGGTGATGGAATGATGATGTTACAAGTACAGTCAAATCCATATGTTGTGTTTTGTGATTCCTGTAGAGAATGTAATGTGTTTGTCCCCCATCATTTGAATGCACATGTATGAGTGAATGTTAAACGTAATGTATGTGCATCCATGAGTGATTATGTGTTAAGCCTATGTAGATATGCAGTTGCTGCAAGCATATGAGTTGAATAACTGAAATGCAATAATAAAGGTAAATGAGAGATGTTTCCCATTGTGTAGTGTTTGTGAATCCAGAAATGTGTATTAAATTTTATTTTAATTGTAAATGTAATTTTATTGAAATAATAATGTGTTACTAGTGATGGGGATTTTTAGTTGATGTAATCTAAAAGTGTTAAAAATATTTATGGTGTGGTGAATATTTAATATTAAAAACCATATGTCCACCATAGGGAAATAGTCATTTCTTGATCTATTTATCATCGCTAGGTCTAACGCATGAAATCATGTATTTTCTAGCGCTGGTATTTGGAGTTTTTCAGTCTACGCTATTTGCGTGCGTTAGGGAAATGAGGGTTTCGCGTGCACGAGCACGTCTTCCCAATAGAAGTCAATGGAGGCTCCAAATATTTCTCATTTTTTTTTCTAAGACTGGTTTTCCTCGTAAAGTGAGTGACGTCATGATCTTGTGTGAAAAAGTCGCTAAATCGTGTTCTTTTTGTAATAAATAAAAATTTTGTGTATGTCATGTGGTGTATATTGTTTGTATGCATCGATGAGTGTATGTTTGTGATAATGTTATTAGTTAGATGTAGGTATATGAGGGTCTTTTCCCGTGTGTCTATGTAAGTCAATGGGAAAATGGATTTGTGTGGATTTTTTTCAAACACCCGAGATCTCGCAACTTTAATCCTTTGTATTTTAATGAAAAAAAAAAAAATAAGAAAAATAAAGATAGTGTTGTGTTTGTATGAGTGTAAGTGTACTTTGTGTAATATTTGTTTTGTGATTCGTGGATGTTTTTTTTTGCGGTATATGTTTACTACTGGGTCTGAGGTGGCGGTAGAAAGGTGAGCGTTAGGTGTATTTTGAGTGGCGGTAAATAAACTCTAAATACCGGAGTGCGTAAGAAACCCGCGTTAGGAGCCTCTAACGCTGGTTTTTACGGATAACGCCGAACTCTAAATCTAGGCCATACAGTTTATTTAGTTACAATATGATTAAAGAGCTTATAGAGACGTCTCTAGTGCAAATCAATAAAATTTAAAAACAGACAGAATTACAGAAAAAATAAATAAAAGATAAGATAAAAGAGCAAGTAGTACTATTTGAGAATATTCGTATGCTACTTATTATGTTGGTCACTCAGAAATATCACATGTGATGTGACTAGGCAATTTGCCAAATTTTCGTGAGTATTTTAAAGTTCATAAAATTTCATAAAATTTCATACATACTTCCATTTGAAATTCGTTTACCAACTGGATAAAAACTTTGAAAAAAGATGGAGCTTAAAGCAGAGCTGTGCATAAAAAATGTTTGTATCGAGTTGTATCTTTCTGTCGAGATATACCAGACCTTTGTATTAGTTTCACAGCAAACTTTCAGGGATAATTATCATGTCCATATATATGAACCAAGAGAGATGTCCCATAAACTTATTTTGCTAATGGTTTGAGATTGCAGTTTGCGACTCCCATACAAATTGTACCTTATCGTATACGTGAGCTACAGCAGGGTATCCTGTGCATCCTGCAGCTCAGTTCCTCCGATAGTGTCCTCGTGTTGTTGGCGTCTGACGTCACATCCAATGTGTGGGGGCCTGCCCTGCGTCCACCAATCAATGCTTAGCCAGTTTCAGGACACCTTTTTGCATCCGATACAAAGTGTACAATTTTCTTTTTATTTCTGATACTTGCTTGTACCGGTCAGCAGAGGTGTGTTTGAATGAAATAAATTTACCTGCACTTAGTGCTTTTAAGCACGCAGGTTCCGATGATATATAATTTCAATGTCTTTTGTTAACAATCAACCCGGGTTGGTTCATTCGGTTCAAACGATAGTGGAGTCAAGGATACAGTCTTTGGCTTCTACGCGTTTCACTCCCTCTAGGAGCTTTATCAAGAATGATTCTGACTGTTTGACTCCTCTCTTTAATAGGTGTATCCAGTGTCTCATTGGTTCAAAAAAATCTCGTAGTTAAGGTGGTATCCATGGTTTGCACTTGCTCCTAATACATTGCTCCATCATAATATTTATCACAAGTTTGACCAAACATATTTCAGACCAATTTATTTTAAAACAATTTCATTGTCGTGTTACCTTAAGACAATTTAATTTATTTAAACCTATTATGTTAAGGATAGGTGGATATGTGGAGAAACATATAATAGGATTGTTAGGTTAAGGGTGCACTAAAAAATACGTTCTTTAATCTAGAAGAAATGGTGAGATGTCCAATTCTGAATTTAACCCTTTGGGGAATAGCGTGTCAAATTTAAAGATGTACTCTGCCTCTTTAAGGAGCAGTTTCTTCTGTATATCCCCGCCTCTCCAGTGTTTTTCTACTTTGTATATACCCCAATAGGATAGATCTTTTGTGTTGCCCTTATGTGTGGTTTTGAAATGTTTATACAGGTGTGTGTCTTCCATTCCATTCTCTATATTATTGAGATGTTCCCTGATTCTATCTCTCAGAGTTCTCTTAGTTTCTCCAAAATAAAAAAGATTGCAAGTGCATTTTAGGACATAGATAATACCTTTGTGTGAGCATCTTATAAGTTCTTTGATTGGTATGGTATTGTTAGGACCTATCTGTATCATATTGGATTTATTGCTGTGTTTACATGACTTACATGTGTAACATGGGAAGAAACCTGTTAATTTTTGTCCATGGAGGTCTTTTTGTATTAATTTGTTTTTATTGGGTTTTTTTAGGTCACTAGGTGCAAGGGTTGATTTTAAATTACTAGCTTTTTTGAAAACAAAACTGGGGTTATCTGTAACTTTTTCTCCCAGGATATTGTCTTCCTTGATGAGATGCCAATGCTTTTTTATGATTTTTTTCACCATATTATGATCAATGTGATAGTCTGTTATAAATGGAATTTTTATTTTATTTTCATCTATATTTGTTTTTTCTTTGTATGTTAATAATGATTCCCTATTGGTGTTTTTAGCCCTTTCTAATGCTTTTTTGGTATGTGTTGTGTTATAA
Organism: Bombina bombina; assembly: GCF_027579735.1. Classification (NCBI taxonomy): domain Eukaryota; kingdom Metazoa; phylum Chordata; class Amphibia; order Anura; family Bombinatoridae; genus Bombina; species Bombina bombina. Next base: position 663,687,055 of record NC_069499.1, read on the forward strand.
CCTCTTGAGTTAAATCTTTCTATTAGTGTTCCGGCCTGAATTTCAAAGTCTGCCATCCTAGAGCAGTTTTTTCGAACTCTAAGGCACTGCCCTATTGGTATGTTATCCTTCCAAGCATCCAGATGACAACTTTTAGCGTGCAAATAATTATTACAGTCAACTTGTTTAAAGTATGTTTTTGTCTCTATCTTATTGCCCAATACCATCATTTCTAAATCAAGGAAGGTAATTCCTTCTTTACTTTGGTTATGTGTGAAGTGTAGACCTAAAGTATTTTGGTTCATTTTTTCAAACATTTTGTTTAGATCGGTCTCCTGCCCTTTCCAAATTATTAACAGGTCATCTATGTACCTTTTGTAGAGTACAAGGTTTGCACCATAGCCGCCAGACCCAAAGAAATTCTCTTCCCAAAGGCCCATAAAAAGATTGGCATAGCTAGGTGCAAACCTTGTACCCATTGCTGTTCCTTCTGTTTGGAGATAGAACTTATTATCAAAGGAGAAATAGTTGTTCTCTAAAATGAATTTGATGCTCATTAAAATGAATTCCTTATGTATTTCTGGCATATCTGTGTCTTTTGATAGATAATGGTTAATTGCCTCCATTCCCTTTTTATGGTCTATTATAGTGTAAAGTGACGTTACATCACATGTGGCTAGGTACATATCATCTTCCCACTGAAAGGTATTTAGGATGTTGAGTACTTGAGTGGAATCCCTCAAATAAGAGTTTAGATTTGTTACATATTTTTGTAAGTATCCGTCTACATATCGTGAAAGATTGGAGGAGATGGAATCGATCCCTGATATGATGGGCCTACCAGGGGGATCGATTAGGCTCTTGTGAATTTTTGGTAGAAAGTAAAAGATCGGTATTCTTGGATTGTGTGGAGTTAAGAATTGAAATTCTTTATCATTTAATACACCTGATCTTTTACCCTCTACCAGTAATTTATTCAATGTTTGTACATATTTATTAGTAGGATTAAGATCCAATTTTTTATATGTTGTGATATTGTCTAATAGTCTGTGGGCTTCAATGAGATATTTGGCGGTGTCCATCACGACTATGCCGCCGCCCTTATCTGCAGATTTTATGGTTAGTTCTTTATTGTTCTGTAAATTGTTTATGATGGATTTTTCTTTCAGGCTCAAATTAAACTGTTTTGGTTGTTTGGGATTACATCTTTTGATGTCTTTCAGTACTAATTTTTTGAAAGTATCTAGATAATTCCCTTTTGATTGTATAGGGTTAAATTTCGATTTGGGTTTTAGATTGGAGTGATTAATTTTCACGGGTGCTTGTATACTTAGCTGTCTCTCTGTAGGGTTTTTTAAGAAATGTCTTTTCAAAGTAAGATTTCTCACGAATTTTTTTACATGTATAAAAGTATTGAATTTATTGAGTCTAGCAGTGGGGGCATATGTAAGACCTAAGCTCAGGACTTTTTCTTCCTCTTTGTTTAGGGGAGTGCTACTTAAATTATATATTCCTTGCGTGTTATTAGTTATCTCCCTCTTTTTGCTACTTTTTCTGGATAATCCCCTTCCTCTCTTTCCTCTAATCCCCTTTTTCTTCTGGGATTTGTTGCTGTTTCTGGTTGGAAGAGTTCTCTTGAGGTGCCCTCTCTCAGAGGGCTTTTCCCTAAAAAAAGGGGGGAATCATTATGTGTTTGGTATTCTCTTCTTTGCTCTAGGTCTCTTAGGGGTTCAAACCTATTATGGGTCGGGGTTCTCCAAGAGTCCCATTGTCTATTTTCTCTCCTATAAGTTCTTGGGTGCTCCCACTCACTGGGTTTTTCATTGTATGTTCTGGAATGGGTATTATCTATCCTATTATGTGGATGATATTGTTCTCTTGCTCTATACCATGATTGTTGGTTGTGATGACGGTCTCTATTATAGTTAAATGATCTTTCAGTTTGATAGTTATTCCTATTGGATGTGTTTTGATACCTATAATTATCATAATGATGATGAGTGTTGTATTGTCTCTTGTTATTATATGTATTACCATGTGGAGGATAATAGGTGTGGGTCTTAAATGTGTCTGGGTTAACTTCAGAGATTTCTTCTATTTGCTGAGACTGATTGTTGTTTTTAATGTCTCTTTCCATCTTTCCCCATTTTGTTCTTAATAAATCTTTATTCAGATTATTTAATTTATCCATTATTACTTTTTGTCTTTCTTTATATTCATTTTCATTTTTCCTATCCTTTAATTTCTCTTTAATTTCTAAGATATTTTTCTCAATAATTAAAAGTGTTTCTTTTCTAGATCTTTTAAGAATCTCAATTAGTGTATTAGAGGCTTTAGTTAGTGTGTCTTTCCATTCTGTTTGTAGAGTTTCGCTTAAAGTGAAAGTGCAATTTTTCTTTAAAAGTAATCCTTTTGGTATAATGCCTTTTTTTGTGTATCTGTTAAGAAAAACTAATTCCATTTGTTGCTTTAATTCTTTTGTGAGTTCGTGTTCTAAGCTTTGCATTAGGTCTAAGGTTTTATCTGAGCTGATCTGATTTATTAAAGGGATATTTTCCTCTCTCATATCTAGAAATATTTTGTCCCTAAAATCAAAAATGTCCTCCATATTAGGTTAGAAAAACCTGCTGCAACTATTTAAGTGAAGGAAAATCGTGATGTGCAGAAGTGTGGGTAAATAGTGCGCTGGTGAAATAAAGTATCAAACTCCTTACAGTGTTTTTAGATCCTTCAATCTAAAAGTAATGTGTAGAGAAAAGAAAAGAGGTTTTGTAAGGGCGCTAATAGCTAAAGATACTATGTGGATTTATAAAGTGTATATCTGTGATAAAAGTTTAAAGTATTAATAAAGTCAGATCTAAAAAATGTGTAAAAAACATACAGTTTATTTATGTGTAAAAGACATACAGTTTATTTAGTTACAATATGATTAAAGAGCTTATAGAGACGTCTCTAGTGCAAATCAATAAAATTTAAAAACAGACAGAATTACAGAAAAAATAAATAAAAGATAAGATAAAAGAGCAAGTAGTACTATTTGAGAATATTCGTATGCTACTTATTATGTTGGTCACTCAGAAATATCACATGTGATGTGACTAGGCAATTTGCCAAATTTTCGTGAGTATTTTTCATGGGATATGTACCCGGTCCGGTCTAGGAGTGCAGTCCCCTTCCGTGTTTTGTATATGACTGGGGTGATTACATAAGCCTGTGAACCCTTCACTTGTTCCCAGTTTGTTTGGATTGAGAGCTTGCATTGTGTGGCTGTTTTAGGGTCCCAGGTTTTTGGAAAGGACCTTGATGTGGTACCTGGGCTTGTCCCATTTAGCCAGATGCAGTAACTAACCTTTCCATTTTTGCCTTTAATCTTATCTGAGAGCTTGTAAGTGAGTGCAGGTTTTTCTTTGTGTGTTGTATTAATTTGTTTTGTAATTTCCCCTATGATCTGTGACTCTGGGGACAGCACAGCTTCTTGTGAGTGCCACTGAACACCCAGGGCTGAGCATGTTGCAGGGTCATGGGATGTGTACCCGGTCCGGTCTAGGAGTGAAGTCCCCTTCAATGTTTTGTATATGACTGGGGTGATTACATAAGCCTGTGCACCCTTCACTTGTTCCCAGTTTGTTTAGATTGAGAGCTTGCATTGTGTGACTGTTTTAGGGTCCCAGGTTTTTGGAAAGGACCTTGACATGGTATCTGGGCTTGTCCCATTTGGCCAGATGCGGTAACTAACCTTTCCATTTTTGCTTTTAATCTTAGCTGAGAGCTTGTAAGTGAGTGCTGGACTTTCTCTGTGTGCTGTATTAATTTGTTTTGTAATTTTCCCTATGGTTCTTGCACCCAGACCTGTCTGGGGTTAACTGCATGTGACTCTGGGGACAGCACAGCTTCTTGTCAGTGCCACTCAACACCCAGGGCTGAGAATGTTGCAGGGTCATAGGATGTGTACCCGGTCTGGTCTAGGAGTGCAGTCCCCTTCCGTGTTTTGTATATGACTGGGGTGATTACATAAGCATTTGCACCCTTCACTTGTTCCCAGTTTGTTTGGATTGAGAGCTTGCATTGTGTGGCTGTTTTAGGGACCCAGGTTTTTGGAAAGGACCTTGACGTGGTACCTGGGCTTGTCCCATTTGGCCAGATGCGGTAACTAACCTTTCCATTTTTGCTTTTAATCTTAGCTGAGAGCTTGCTAGTGAATGCAGGATTTTCTCTGTGTGTTGTATTAATTTGTTTTGTAATTTCCCCTATGGTTCTTGCACACAGACCTGTCTGGGGTTAACTGCCTGTGACTTTGGGGACAGCACAGCTTCTTGTGAGTGCCACTGAGCACCCAGGGCTGAGCATGTTGCAGGGTCATGAGATGTGTACCCGGTCCGGTCTAGGAGTGCAGTCCCCTTCCATGTTTTGCATATAAATATATACATATATATATATACACACATTTTGTGCAGTACTTTGGCTATGGTACGTCATGATGCATATATACGTCTGAGCTTCAGGAAGCTCCAGCAGTCTTGGTTAAAGGACCAGTAAATACAGTAGATTTGCATAATCAACACAGACTTCTCTTGGAGAGCAGCGTGAGATGCTGTAAATATAGTACATTAAGATTGTCTAAAAAAAGGCTCACTACAAAAGCCGAAAAGTCAACTTTTGTTTGATATGAAACATGCAATAAAGTATCTGTTTTGATGATGAAAAGACCCGTGAGTGCCCTCCTTCATGTCTGAAATCCTATTCTATTTTTTGAAAATTATTTTTTATTGAGGTAAAAGGAAAATGTAACATACAATAGTCCATCCGCACAGGTTAAATACATAATACAATGCCACAATACAAGTTACAACAGTGGATATTGATTATACTGTTCAAGAGCTAATATACACTAATAATAGAGAAATAATTATAACAATAAAATATAACCAGTGCAGAGGTATGAAAGACCTCTTTTTTATAAACCAAACACCACTAGGTATAGCAAGTCAAATTAATAAATAGGTATATAGTTTTGGAGAACCTATGGTACATAAAATATAAATGGTTCAAAGGTTAAGAAAAATTAGTCGCGTCTGATGAATGAGAACCAAAAGGTTAAATATATAACAAATTTACCTACATGCGAATATGGGTAGTGATATGGTTTGGGAGGGGATGGGAAGGTCAGTGAACCAGAGCCACTTTTAATTGGGGGAAGGGCATAAAAGTTTTATAGTGAAGATATTTACCTAATGCATTTTAACATGTAAAACAGGACTAAAGCTGGACAACAGATAGCTACAAAATAGATTATTATATCCCAGTTATCAGGCTTTCAGCCTTCTTCTAGAGTGTTAATAATTCCCAAATAAGGTCTAGGTATATGTCCACTATATTTAAAGTCACATTAAAGAGCTGTTCTAATAAGGGCACTACCATATAAACAGCATTTAAGTTTGCATAACACCATTTAACAGATAGCGATATAGTAAACTTAAATCAGAGAGGGGAATAGTCAGCTTATCCCTCAAAAGACCTAGTTAGAACACTCTATACCTATAGCCTAGAACCTGAGTCTGATTTTCTTAAGTAGATGAGTAATAGTTAAACCAAAACTTAGTGATAGATACACACAGCTTTCACTGTTATCAGATTAATGTGTTAGTAATAAGGAAGTATTGCTTGCTACTCTAGTTTAACTCTTCTTTAAGGGGATAAAAGTAAAATATTACTTGCAAATGATACAGCAATATTAATCCACTTTTGGTATGTTGGAGTATAAAAACATACAAACGTGACTTAAAGAGTAAAATCGTAACCATATACAGTAACATTAAACAAGCTTGCACATAATAAACAATAAGGTAGGGTAGTTGTCTATGTCTATATTGCTAGTTCAGGCTAATAGCGTACCCTGGTATGATATAGGAGTATGTATTTAGAAAGAAGTAAACTCTGCATGGTATGCACCTGCTATCATTGAGGCTCTACATAAATTAAATTTACAGATATCCCATATCATATATGTGGTAAGCAAATATTGAAATAGTTCCTTAATAGGGCATACATTTGTATAGTCCTAGTAAAGAGTTAGGACATAGAGACAACTAGTGAGTGACATGGCACCCCCTAATACAGTTTCTTCTGCCAGAGCTAAACTAACCCACACCTCTCTTCTGCAACCGAAATAATCCAGCAGTATAGTTCTTTTTCCTGAGGGGGGTATTCATAATGTTAGAGTTGCTGCCACAAAAGGATACTATGCATTGGGCCCATTTATCAGCTTCATCGGCGTGTAGATGTTCCATTAGAAAGTTATGTTTGGAGGAAAAAATCTTATACTCAACAGTTGTCGCTAGTTGCATTACATACAAAACTTTATGCTGTAAGTGTGAATAGCAGAGGTGATTCATGTCAAGTGGAGGACCAGGAGCTTTCTCAGGCTGAGCAGTATGCGAATCAGAGAGGGTGCAGGGGTGAGAAGGTAAAGCGTCACGATGTTGTAGCTCCGGTCTCTTATGCGCAATGCGTTCCTCCGTCCACAGCACTGTGTGAATAGTATCCTCATCTCTGGCGAGTTGTCCCTGGGTTTGTCGCGGTAAAACTGTCTCGACTGTAGTATTGATCATTGGCGACAGCGGTGTAGAATCCACCAAGTCCATGCAACTGGCCTCTCTCTCAGTAGTCCCAGACCAGACCGATGCAGTAAGGTCATTATAGTTGTCCACCATTTGCCGTTCCAATGCATTCAGTAATGAATGTAGAGATGTGTAAAACTCCTCCATCTATAAAACAACAGGAGAGAATGATATATCTATGCTGCGGGTATAGCCGGTATCTGAGTCTCAAGATGGCGCCCTTTACAGCATGTCTGTTGTGAGTGTTTTGAACCAAGATCATATAAGCAGACAATCTCTCTGATTTCTTAAATTATCATATGAAGATGATCTAAGCTCTTCAGTTAGGGTTTAGGATCATTGTTAAGTCAGTATTAGGTAGTTAAACCCCACAATTAGATCTCACATTGCAGAGCTCTTTGGTAGCACGTCTGGCTGCTTCAACAGTTGGCTCCGCCCCCAATCCTATTCTATTTTTGAGGAGTCACCTGGGCTGTGAACGCAAAATACGGAGTAAGTGCATGCTTCTGGTGGAACATATATATATATATATATATATATATATATATATATATATATATATATATATATATATATATTTATGTCTTTTTGGGTGAAGGGGTTAAGAATCTAAAATAAATAAGCTTGTTTTTTGGAAATTAACCATCCTAAACAATTTATTGTTATGCTAAATGTCTTAATAATATTCTCAGCAATTTCTGCTGTAGCTCTGACAAACTTACATTACAAACTCATAAGAATTCTGAAAAAAATCACTTTTTAAACCTAAAGTACTTTTAAAAAAAAAAATAGAAAACCAGTTTACTTGATAGCTTCCACTTTTGTAATGACTGGAAATGACTCAATAAATTAAACATTTTAGCTAAATTTTCTATTGCTTTCCATCAGATATAGTATGCATTAAAAAGGAGATTGAAAAGGACAAATGAACCATAAGTAAGAAAAATTAAACCAAGATATTATTATGGACTGTGATGTCTTCTATAATGGGATTTTAGCAAGTCTCTCTCTTACTGTAAAGCAAGAAATAGCTATATTACATGGTATGAAATAACAATAAAGAGAACTGTGCTGTAGAGAGCAAGGTCTGTCTTTGCCAAATAATGGTATATCATTTTTTTATTTTATTTAAAACCATCTACTAAATATTCTAAATTGTTACTATTCAAGACACAATTATTGGGCTTTCTGATTTTTTTTAAAAACCCTTTGCAAAAAGATATTGGTTGCCAACAAGTAAGACAGAAGACTAAATGACAAACGGTTAAATAAATCTCAATCGCAACGTGATTACTAATAGATATTTAAGAAAGTCAAAAGTACTTTAAATTTCAATCATGAAAATGTGAATATGAAGTAAATGGGTCTGCTTTATGATTATCACCTGACAAGTTTTTTGCAAGCTGATACAATTTAATGTAAACAATATGTAAACTGTGTGTTAAGCCAAAACTGATGCAGGATTTTGTAAAGAGATTATTTTTTACTATACAATTTATGATTATTGGGCAACTATGTAAACAAGGCCATAGTCTAGTCTCTTGTTTTTTCCAGTATGAGGCTGATTTTCTTTGACTTCTCAAACTGCTTTTTGTTTGTTGTTAGTTTTGTGTCAGTTAATTCAATAACACATTTGAAGGGACTTGAAACCCAAAATCTATCTTTCATAGTTCAGCTACAGAATGTAATTTTAAATACATTTTCATCGTATTTCTATTATCAAATTTGCTTAATTTTCTTGTTATTTTTTTGCTTAAGAAGCACCTAAGTACTACTGGGAGATAGCTGAGCACAACTGGGGAACCAATGATAGGAGGCATTTATGTGCAACCACCAATTAGCAACTAGCTCCCAGTAATTCATTGCTGCTTCTGAGCCTACCTAAGTATGTTTTAAAACTAAGGATACCAAGAGAACATAGTCAATTTGATAATATAAGTAAACTGGAAAGTTGTTTAAAATTACATGCTCTGTCGGAAATATTTTTTTTTAGTTGTATGTCCCTTTAAATCTTTAAATGATGTCATAAACAGAACACAGAAGTCATATGCATTTTTTTCTACTGAATAATATAATGGCTATAGATATGTCAAATAATAAAATGTTAATAAAATGTAGGAAATCTATGAGCAAGTTTAAAGTAGAGGGTTGATCTTCTGGAGATTTGTTTAATATACAGGTGATAATATTTTGTAGACATTTTTATACATCTTTCTGTTTAAGTTTGTATTGTCTAATATTTTCTTAACATAAACTGTTTTAATGATATTTCATACAAATCCAAATTATTAAATATATTTTACTTTAAAGCAAATCCTGAAAACTCTTGAGGGTTGAACTGAATCATCTTTCTGTTTGGCATTTCTTAGATTCATTAAATTTTCTAATCAAACACCCTGTTATATTTGTGTTGTAGTGAAAAGCTGGGATTACTATGTTGTTCATACAGGTTTATTTGGGCAAACATCATACTTTTGTATCTTTAATCATGTCCATTGATTTTCTCTGTATTGCTTTTATTTCTCTTTGATCTTATATTAAAAATGCCTGTTCTCAGAAAAAGTAGTATTAAAGAGAATGTAAACAGCTCAATAAGAGCAAATATATTAAACATTAATAGAACTCTGTGTGGAAACTGAGAAATGAAATTGATCTCAAAATTCAAAAAGCAATATTTACTCTCCCCCCTCTTTCACATTTAGAACGAGTGCTGGAGGAACCCAAAATAAATGCCTTAAATGTACAATAAACACCTCATAATTACATTTTTCTGTAGTTTTCTAATAAATTAGAACTATATGATTGTGATCAAACTATGAGGTCAAGCACAATCCTTTACAAAAATGTATCTAATGATTTATTTACAAAAATATCTATAGGCTTTAATGATGATTCTAAAGGACTGTGACAGACCTCTATATTAGAACAGATTAACACTTTATGATGCTGTTTATATTGCAGGTTGTTGGCTCCTGATCTGTGTTTTTCACAATCCAAGAGTTAACAACATTTATGTATTGTGATCAGATCTGAACATTGCACATACAATGCATGAACAGCAATGGCTTTGGCAGTCACAATGCTCCTGACTACGAGTTTTGCACTTTATTTCTGCAATAAAATGGACACATCAAATTCAACTCGCTAAGGGTGTTAACAAAGTGCAAAATCTGGACTTTTTTTCTGGATTGTTTGGAATAATTATATTATGCTGTGCATATGCAATGCACCCTTAAATGGTGATAGACATCATATTTCAGATATATATATATATATATATATATATATATATATATATATATTTATAACAATATGTATTATTCCTTAAATCTATATGAAGCACTATTGTATTGTCCCTCAGAAATGTGCCTACAGTTACATATGTATATGTATTAAATAGACACATACGTGATATTTTGTACAGCTAGCCCACTATGCAGAACATGTAGCAATCTTCAAAGTCTTGGTTGTATATTTTCCAGGCAACACGCAAGGCAATTGCAGGCCCCAAAATGCCACACAGGAAGTAGGGGATGCAGCCCTCTCACTATTTACATAAACAGTGTCTGCCAAGACAGAATTGCACACTGTCAGAGAGAGAGAGGTCTTCTGCCAGAGGAGTACTTTTAGAAGTTTGGAGCCATCATACAGCAGTGAGTAAATATGCCACTTACTCTTACAACACCAATATGGTTATATTTAAATATAATAAGTATTTAATTTGACTCTTTTGTGGCTTATTGACCATCAATTGACATAATCTCCCTTCACAGTGAAGCAGCTTCACAGGTTTCATTTAGTGTTGATGCTGTAACTTCTCTAAACAAAGCTTGTGGAATTGGTAGATGACTTCAAACAGTGCTTAACAAGCTTAGATTACTTATCTGTGAAGGCAGTTCCTGCCAATTAATCAATAAGCCACAGAAGAGAAGATTATTCCAAGAGAAGTTACATTTTGCAAGCCATAGTGTAAAATAGACTGTACCTTTATTAGATCAATGGCATACTTGTTATTAACATAATTCCTTAGAAGTTTCTTGCTAAGCAAGATAGCCCAGCATATATACTTAATGGATGAACCCTAATCTATAGCAAAGTAATCTAATTTCCAGAGAAACTTTCTACATGTACTCACAATTAAAGGTTATAGTGTGTGGCAAAAATGGGAGAAGTGTGTGCTGATATTTATATAATTATGGTTTCAAAAATATTGTTGTTTTTTTTTTTTAAATCCATATGCCATTATTGGATGGAAAAAAACAAAAATCAGTGTGCCTTCTATTAGCAGGCTTGTTTAAAATTGTTTTCTGTCACAACAAAAGATGGATTATATCTATTTTGGCAACATATGGATCCTAGATTTCTGGGTTATCACCTAGATTTTAAAAATATTTGTCAAGCTCTGTGTTATCTCTTTCACTTTGCTGTGCTGTTCCATAACAGGCTGTTCTCTTTAAACAGCACTGTGTTTTGGCTGCACTTTGTAACTTTTCCTTAACATCTGTCTTCTCTTCTGTTTATAGATTATCCTCTTGGATCCAGGCCGGGTCCGCTACAGATTGCTGCCTCAACATTATCTCATTTTATAAATCAAAGACCTTTTTTTTTAATTTTTTTTTTATTTCTTATTTTGTTGAATTGTTATTTGACTAATAGTCTTATCCATACTGTCCTCCTTTGTGTATTATACTCATTATCATATACACTATATAGCCTATTGAGTGCTAATCTTTAGGGCGCCCCCTATCTTATAGACATATTTTGCTAATACACTTAGGTGTATTCTGCTATTGGCCTCTAGGGGTAGTCGACCTTACTATCATGCTATCTGCGGTTGAAAGATCTAATAAGAGGAAGAAAAACAGTGGTTTAGATACCACTGACCACCAGATTGAAAATACACCTGATCCCTCTATGCATACATTATTTTCTAAATTGGAGAATTTGTTAAAGTCTGAGCACAGACACTGGTGGGATTTTGAAACACTACAAAAATATAAAACTAAAAAACAGATACCTAGAGGGTTGAGAGTATTTAAAAAGTGCTCTTTTAAAGATAATAATGATATCCTTAAAGAATGGGAGGATGCCCTCAATGTCTGTGCTAACACTTTATAGATATTCTAATTAAGCATAGGAAACATCTATATAACCAAGTAGGCATTGAAATAGATGAAACACAACAAAATTTAGAAAAATACACCAATCATGCAGAATTTGAAGGACTAAGAAAATCTGCCTATGATAGAGCAGAAGAATATCAAAGTGAAGTTATTAAAAGAAAAAACAAAAAACTAGCAAGAGATGAGGGCGATTATGCCAAGGGTGAGGTTTATACCTTCAATAGGACTAATGAAAGGAATACCTTCAATAGGAACACTAACTATAATAACAATTCCTCAAGAAACACACCAAGGTTTACCCCTAGAAGACAGGGCGATAACAACTATAATACTAGATCGAATTATAATCAAGAAAATAGATTTACAGAGTCTGATATAAACAGACCAAACAGACATCAACATGCTGAATTTAATAGGACAAGAGATGGTACACAACATCAACCATACAATCAGCACAATTACTACCAACACCCTTATCAACGAGGTAATGTTAGATCTCACCAATCTTACAACAATACACGTTCTAATCAGGATAATTATTATGAAAATAAACACCAATATCACCAATATAATAAACCCCAATCTCACCATCATTGGGACAGATCCAGTGAATACAATTGGACACACAAATAAAATGATGATAATAACCATGGCTTTAGAGAGAATATGAGACATTCTCCTCAAAGGACAGGAAATAATAACCACACTGATAGACCCCTGAATGCTGCTACTGATACACATAAAGAGAGATCTCATATGAGAGAAAGAAGTAATTTAAATGACTCTAGGACCTATGATACACCTAATCACTTTAGATCTACCAATAGATCATTTGAATCAACTAATAGATTTCAGGTATTAAATTCTGAAAGCCCACACGCAGCAAATAACCCGTCTACATCTTACAATAATGAGCAGAATACTACTCCTTTTTTAGAGATGGGTCCAGATTATCGCGTGGAACATTGGTCCATGTCACCTCGACCACCACGCCAAAAAAGACTACACATAAACGAGGAAATAGAGGAAAATCCTCAACCACCAAAAAGGAAAAATTACTAAAATACAAAAAAGGCATATTTAATTTGTCAAATCACAAATTATCTGATGATGAAATCAGAGTATTGGGAAGGGGACTATCATTTAGCCCATCCAATGGTCCAAACATGTTTCAACTTTTTGTAGATATCAATAGTTTCACCAGAAAGCTTTCTCTACAAAAATATTTTGCAGAAAAACGCCTAAAAAAGACAGGGGATATACCGATAGTTCTCAATTCTATGGATGGACATCTGAGAGATGGTTTTGCTATTTCTGAACCAGATACACTATTACAACAGCTCAATGACAAATACATACAAACAGATTTTAAGCCCAAATCACAATTCAACCCCCCACGTGTAAGGAACTCTCATATCAGTATCTTCCAGTCGATGGTACTAAAAGATTTTGAGAAACTTTCCAAAAAAACTAAATACAAACACAACCTAAGTCCAGGTGAACGCCTAGCACTCCAAACACTGACTTCTAATAAAAACATCATAATACGCCAGGCGGATAAGGGAGGAGGGATTGTCCTTCAAGATAGGGCAGACTATATTCTGGAAGCTGACAGGATTCTGAAAGATGAGAGTTACTATAAAATATTAGCAAAAGACCCCACCCCTATATATCAAAAACAACTTTATTCCCTTCTTAAAGAAGGGTTTGACGAGGGCATCATCTCTAAAAAAGAGAAAGAATACCTTTATCCAAAAAATCCCAGTGTGGCGTTCTATTATCACCTGCCTAAGGTCCACAAAAACACTTCTTCACCCCCTGGTCGCCCAATTGTGGCAGGGATAGACAGCTTGACGGATCATCTTTCAGCTTATGTGGACTCCTTTCTGCAGAAACATGTTATTAATTTACCCTCATTTATCAGGGATTCTACAGATCTCCTGAATAAATTGAATAGTCTAAATATTACCAAAACAGACAACAAGTTGTGGTGGATTACAAGCGATGTAAGCTCGCTCTACTCTAATATTCCACATGATAAGGGTCTATCAGTGATACAATCATATCTGGCGACTGATATATACATGCCACCAAGACAACAACAATTTATTGGTGAAATAATTTATTTCATATTACACCATAATTATTTTCTCTATCAGGGGCAGCATTACCTGCAAGTGAAGGGTACGGCCATGGGCACCAGATTCGCACCCAGTTTTGCCAATCTTTATATGGGCAGATTTGAGGAGGCCCACATTTATGGGTCTCCTATGGGTGCGAATCTGGTGTTCTATGGCCGGTATATAGACGATCTACTTATTCTGTTTAGGGGGACCTATGAAGAGGCCAAAATTTTCTCTATCTCGCTCAATTCCAACTAATTTGAACTAGAATTCACTTCCAACATCCAGTCCAACATAACTGAATTTCTAGATCTATCTTTGTCTTTTTCAACAACCGGTGCAATTATGTCTGAAACTTTTTTCAAAAAAGTTGATTGCAATAGTTTTTTAAACTTTAGTAGCAATCATTATATGAGTTGGAAGAAAAATGTGCCCTATGGCCAATTTAGACGAATAAGACGCAATTGCAGCACCATTGAGAGCTATAAAAAACAAGCTCTGATTCTGAAAGATAGGTTCTTGGAAAAGGGTTATCCTTTGGACCTTATCCAGAAAGGATACCTTAGGGCATTGAATGACGATAGAAATACCTATCTGTTATCAGATAAGCCCCATAAAAAGTCTAAGGAAAAAATATCTGCTGAATATAATAAGACACCAATATTCATTACTGGATTTAACAGTAATTACCGTGAGATTCAGAAAACTATAGCCAAACATTGGCCCATAATCTGTGATGATCCACATCTCAAAAAACTCATTCCATCCAAACCAAGGGTAGTCTACAGAAGGGCGCCCACACTTAAAAATAAATTGGCCCCTAGCAAGATTGTGAGAGACAAGATTATGGGCACTAATCATCATTTAGGCCTAAACAGGACTTTCTTAGGCAATTTTACTCCCCAAAGTGGAGTTTATAAATGTATGAAGCGCAAATGTAATATGTGTAAAGCCATTAAAAGTAGCACTACGACATTCTCTTCACACCAAACAGGGGAACAATTTAAAATTATGAAGAGATTATCCTGTGAATCTACTTATGTTGTCTATTTAGTGAATTGCCTATGTGGGGCTCAATATGTAGGGCGCACGAGCCGCACCATCAGAAAACGTTGGAGTGAACACATCTATAACATCAAGAGAAAATATCTTAAACACAGTCTATCTAGACATTGTGCCTTTTCATACAAAGGTAGTGCAAAAACACTATCTGCATTACCTATTGAACAAATCTCCAGAAATAGTCACAACCCTCTTCTCAATTTACGCCGTAGAGAGACATACTGGATACATAAATTACATTCTCTAGCACCAGATGGTCTAAATGAATGTGTAGATTTGGCCGCCTTTGATATATGACAAGGTGATTTGACATCATATACAGGATATTACCTTTCTTCTATTTGATACCCCTGGGCACCAATATGGCATTAATTGTGGGTACCCTACCCCCTAATTATATTCCAGGACATTGAGGGACTTCTCCTATATCTTACTTCGTGTTAGATTGCATTCAGTTGTTACAGCTACAATCTGATTGGAGACTTCCTATTACGGTCAACTCCATCTCTCACATTGATATAGTAACTGTAGCCTCTTAGTTATTCAGAGTATAGTTAGTTATATGCTTACACATTATATAATTTATTGTGATTTACACATAGCCTTTTGAGAGATCACACAAGGATATTATAAGAACACTTATCCATTTAGAGGTTGAACCAATTTAAGTTCTTATTATTTTAGTTTCTGGTTTACTAATGTATGTTTATATTGATCAAACACTCTAAATACAACATATGAGTTTTAATCACTATTACTCAACACTGTGAGTACCTGTATTTGTCACTATTTTATTTATAAGTATAGTTAATAATATCACATACAATTAATAGTCTCACTATTACCATAGGGAACACAACACATTATTTAAGACTATTGTAATCCACACATAATCATATATCATCATTACCAATGTCCTATCCCATTATCACTATAGTATAATTAAACACATATTGGGGTCACTATCAACACTAGATAATCCACATTTATACACATTTAAATTATTTAAATTATTAACACTAAGTCACTTAGGTATTGGATTATAAACAATTTAAATATTTATATATAGGAGAGTTATATAATAAGAGGAGCACTTACAAGAATATAAGCACCATATGCCATATTGTATTTAGAAGAAGGTGTATTTATTTTTTAATATATTATTTATTTTCACCCACTTTCTTATTAAATAATTTGGAAGATTTAGTTTAGTCTCTAATTAGGCATTAGCCCTTTATAAGACAAGAATTCTACTCAATAATTCTCACACAATTTACATATAGTATCGAGCCAATATTGTACATATGGCACATTTATCTAATTATTATTTTTTAATATACATTGCTTACTGTTTACTAAATACTAATAATCACTGGCAGACCATAATTTTATATCTATTAAATATAGGTAGTCTCTGATTATAATACTTTTATCGTTATAGTATTATCCACTGAACGATTAGATATATTAATACCCTGAGATGAAACACAGACACCGGCTATCTATAGTTAAAGGATATTATTATCCTATTAGTCAACATCTTCTTATTATTTCTAGTGCCGTGCTGAATAAGTCTTTTTGTACTTATATTAACGTAAGTGGCTGGAACACAGCCAATCATTACATCCAGCCAAAAGCTACACAGACCTATCAGGTGATAGCTTCTAAATTGCACTTTAGTGTTGAGCCAAATGAGTCATATGTTTTCTATGGCTACACTACTGACATGCGCATTAGCGCTAGACGCACGGCATTTAGAATTTC
The DNA here is from genome assembly GCF_027579735.1 of Bombina bombina. Taxonomy (NCBI): domain Eukaryota; kingdom Metazoa; phylum Chordata; class Amphibia; order Anura; family Bombinatoridae; genus Bombina; species Bombina bombina. Next base: position 663,703,723 of record NC_069499.1, read on the forward strand.
TAACAGCGATTTATAACAAAACAAAGCCAATAACTGAATGGGTCTTAATATGAGTGGCCGTAACAGAGCCAATTATTACATTGAGTCAAAGAGATATACTGACCTATCAGGTTACAGCTCCTCACTTGAACCGAATGAGTCATATGGTTCCTATGGTTACACTACTGACATGCGCATTTGCGCTAGATGCACGCCATCCAAAAATTCTAATGGTGACTTGTAATAACACAAAGTAAGTGATCCGGTTTAGAATTAACCTAACAATTTTGTATTGATATGATATAATAATCAGTAGGAGCAGTTCGGATTATGAAATTGAAAGGTATAAACATGTGAAATTTTTATGCTGGATAATATATGACCTTACTTGTAAAATAAATTGAAAAGATAAACAGAGAAAAAGTACTAACTTGTAATTAGGGATCCAAATGGGGCATTATATGAATAAGTAGCTATATATAGAAAGAAATAGCTAAATAAGAAACTTGATAGAAACAACTAAGGTGTTTAATATACAGTTTTTCTGCTTATATGTGTTATATAAATTGATTTTAGATCTTACTAAACTATCTATTACAAGTCAAGAGGGATATCTGTTTTCTACATATATACAAAAAAGATATGGAAACTGTGGTTATATGTAATTGTATAAATTGGCTTAGGATTTTTTGAGTATTATTTGTTATAATGTGTATTTATTATTATTATTTACTTTTGTTTAATATAAAACATACAAATTGGGTTGACCTATGCTGTCAAAACAGATTTGTAACTAGGATACCTATGATGTCATAGATCACACCCACTACAAGTGATATCAATTATGTTAATTGGTTTGGTTAGGTCTATGTAGCAAGTGTTTGGAAATCATTTTATTATGCCTGAGAAAACAGTCTGTGACTGAGAAACGCGTCGCTGTATTTTAATTTATGTCAGTAAAGTTTAATACTTTTTTAACTCAAACACTTGCTACTGTGTTTTACTTGGATTTACACATGGTCCATTGGACCTCTGCTGTCAGCCTCCTGTGGAAGCCTTGATACAGTCTGTTGGGTGACTACATTGACCCCATCCTGTCTGATTAGCATCAATGGAGATGCTTTACTTTTTGTGAGTATATATCTTACCACACACACCATTGCTCCTGGTATAAGACTTACTAGGCCATATAGGCACCTTTGTGTCCCCTTGTGTTTTACTACAGAATATCCATCTTCACCCCAAGAGGTCGGTCTGCTGGGTGACTGTTATAGATCCCAGACTGCTCCCACTGCACTAATTGGAGTGCTTCCAAGATTGTGAGTTTGATAGAATACAATCTGATAGTCTAACTCTGTGGATCAAACAATATTGGGCCATGTGGCGCATCTGTCTTCTCTTCTGTTTATAGAATATCCTCTTGGATCCAGGCCGGGTCCGCTACAGATTGCTGCCTCAACATTATCTCATTTTATAAATCAAAGACCTTTTTTTTTTTTTATTTCTTATTTTGTTGAATTGTTATTTGACTAATAGTCTTATCCATACTGTCCTCCTTTGTGTATTATACTCATTATCATATACACTATATAGCCTATTGAGTGCTAATCTTTAGGGCGCCCCCTATCTTATAGACATCCTTAACATATTGCAACCAGAGCAAATCACTAGTTGAAAAGAAAAGTCAAAATTTTCTTTTGCAGAAAGAAAGTGCTGCAAAGTTTTAGAGCTCTGGGGCCCGATCCGATATGCAAAAGCCGGCGACGCCAAATATTTGGCTGGTTTGGTATCACATATACGGCATAACCTAGAAGTTACGCTCGTATATTTCTGCCTTCGGCCGTATTTTTTTTACCCATAGACTGACATACAAAACACGCGCAGTTTGGTATCCAATATACAGTGTAAGGACTTACGCGCGCAGAATTCAGAAAATCTACTCCATTCTCATCTCGCCACAAATTGCAGGCGCAGCAACCCTTGCACTGACTTATAAACCAACGTAACTCTCTGAAGCCCTAACAAATGCATGCTCAACAACATACATATCAGCAGCTTGATCACAAATAGTTAAACCTCTTCAAAGCATTTATTATTCCTGCCCCTGCAAGTGTGTCAAACCAATCACAAACAGCACAACCTCACAACAGGAAGCCTAAAAAACCCGCCAATGCACATCCTCATTAGCCACCAAGTTTTCCTGCATTCCATAGAGAGGCAGCATCATGGGGCACAAGTGTGCATCATGGGGCACAAGGGGTGCATCATGGGGCACAAGGGGTGCTGTCTATACATGCTGATTCTATAGTTGCTGCTGAGGTCCCTGGTCATGGTGCTGCCCCTGCTGCTGCCCCTGCTGCTGCCCCTGCTGTAGCTGGTCATAGAATTACATACTGCGGATTTCCACTGCATGTAAGTGAAACTACTACAAACCATCCCCTTCCCTTAACCACCCTAATTACTGAACATATCTCATTTGTTTAATTCATGTTTAGGTCACTATCGCCTAGATTTAGATTTCTGCGGCCAAAGGGGTGCGTTAGCTACGCTGGCTTTTTTCTGGCCGCACCTTTTAAATACCGCTGGTATTTAGAGTTCACAGAATGGCTGCGTTAGGCTCCAAAAAAGGAGCGTATAGCATATTTACCGCAACTTCAACTCTCGATACCAGCGGTGCTTACGGACGCGGCCAGCTTCAAAAACGTGCTCGTGCACGATTCCCCCATAGAAAACAATGGGGCAGTTTGAGCTGAAAAAAAAAACTAACACCTGCAAAAAAGCCGCGTTCAGCTCCTAACGCAGCCCCATTGTTTTCTATGTGGAAACACTTCCTACGTCTGCACCTAACACTCTAACATGTACCCCGAGTCTAAACACCCCTAACCTTACACTTATTAACCCCTAATCTGCCGCCCCCGCTATCGCTGACCCCTGCATATTATTTTTAACCCCTAATCTGCCGCTCCGTACACCCCCGCCACCTACATTATCCCTATGTACCCCTAATCTGCTGCCCTAACATCGCCGACCCCTATATTATATTTATTAACCCCTAATCTGCCGCCCCCAATGTCGCCTCCACCGAACTACACTTATTAACCCCTAATCTGCCGACCGGACCTGAGCGCTACTATAATAAATGTATTAACCCCTAATCCGCCTCACTCCCGCCTCAATAACCCTATAATAAATAGTATTAACCCCTAATCTGCCCTCCCTAATATTGCCGACACCTAACTTCAAGTATTAACCCCTAATCTGCCGACAGGAGCTCACCGCTACTCTAATAAATTTATTAACCCCTAAAGCTAAGTCTAACTTTAACCCTAACACCCCCCTAAATTAAATATAATTTAAATCTAACGAAATAAATTAACTCTTATTAAATAAATTATTCCTATTTAAAGCTAAATACTTACCTGTAAAATAAACCCTAATATAGCTACAATATAAATTATAATTATATTATAGCTATTTTAGGATTTATATTTATTTTACAGGCAACTTTGAATTTATTTTAACCAGGTACAATAGCTATTAAATAGTTAAGAACTATTTAATAGCTAAAATAGTTAAAATAATTACAAAATTACCTGTAAAATAAATCCTAACCTAAGTTACAATTAAACCTAACACTACACTATCAATAAATAAATTAAATAAACTACCTACAATTATCTACAATTAAACCTAACACTACACTATCAATACATTAATTAAATACAATACCTACAAATAACTACAATTAAATAAACTAACTTAAGTACAAAAAATAAAAAAGAACAAAGTTACAAAAAATAATAAAATATTTACAAACATTAGAAAAATATTACAACAATTTTAAACTAATTACACCTACTCTAAGCCCCCTAATAAAATAACAAAGCCCCCCAAAATAAAAAAATGCCCTACCCTATTCTAAATTTAAAAAGTTCAAAGCTCTTTTACCTTACCAGCCCTGAAAAGGGCCCTTTGCGGGGCATGCCCCAAAGAATTCAGCTCTTTTGCCTGTAAAAAAAACACATACAATACCCCCCCCAAAATTACAACCCTCCACCCACATACTCCTAATCTAACCCAAACCCCCCTTAAATAAACCTAACACTAAGCCCCTGAAGATCTTCCTACCTTATCTTCACCTCACCGGGTATCACCGATCGGTCCTGGCTCCAAAATCTTCATCCAACCCAAGCGGGGGCTGGCGATCCATAATCCTGCGGCTGAAGAGGTCCAGAAGAGGCTCCAAAGTCTTCATCCTATCCGTGAAGAAGAGGCGATCCAGACCGGCAACCATCTTGATCCAAGCGGCATCTTCTATCTTCATCCGATGAGGAACGGCTCCATCGTGAAGACCTCCAGCGCGGATCAATCTTTTTCCGACGACGTCCAACTGAAGAATGACAGTTCCTTTAAGGGACGTCATCCAAGATGGCGTCCCTCGAATTCTGATTGACTGATAGGATTCTATCAGCCAATCGGAAATTAAGGTAGGAAAATTCTGATTGGCTGATGGAATCAGCCAATCAGAATCAAGTTCAATCCGATTGGCTGATCCGATCAGCCAATCAGATTGAGCTCGCATTCTATTGGCTTCCTGCCCCATCTTCTCTTTTACCCGCCTCATACAATCATTCCACCTTTTTTTAAGTCCCTCGACAGTCCTCCTCTGCGGGGCCACACTGTTTACAGCATCCTCTACCGCCAACCATGCTGCCTTACGCCTTCGGGCAACGCTTTTGCCCTCCTGGCCAAAGAGGGCACTGTGGTTTTCCATGATGGCCTGGACTAGTGCAACATTCTCATCAAATGAGAAGTTTGGGCATCTCATGCGCTCATACTCTGTGACCACCTGGCTTGCTCCCTGGGATGTCCCTGGTGTGGGTTCCTCCCTATCCTCTCCCTCCTCCCCCCTTCTGTCCCCATGTGCACCCTCTGTCCCTCTTCTAAGTGTGCCTGGTCTCTGGGCATCTCCCCTCCCATCATCCCTTCTAACTCTCCCTCTCCCCACTCCACTTACTCCCTAACGGGGACTCCGCTGCTCCTCCTGTCTGCTACAATACTCCTCTCCCTGCAACTCCGCTCCCCTCCTCCCCTCCGCCCTACCTCTTCCTGACATCCTCACACTACACACACTCACACACTCACACTCACTCCCTTTCTAAAGATACCATTATTTTCATCATATCTTATAATTTACTATAAAATATTTATAAAATATGAGGAAAAAATGGAAAAAAACACACTTTTTTTAACTTTGACCCCCAAAATCTGTTACACATCTACAACCACCAAAAAACATGCTAAATAGTTTCTAAATTTTGTCCTGAGTTCGTTCAGAAATACCTAATTTTTACATGTTCTATGCTTTTTTTGCAAGTTATAGGGCCATAAATACAAGCAGCACTTTGCTATTTGTAAACCACTTTTTTTCAAAATTAGCGCTAGTTATATTGGAACACTAAAATCTTTCAGGAATCCCGGAATATCCATTGACATGAATATATTTTGTTTTAGAAGACATCCCAAAGTATTGATCTATGCCAATTTTGGTATATTTCATGCCACCATTTCACCGCTAAATGCGATCAAATACAAAAAATCGTTCACTTTTTCTCACATTTTTTCACAAACTTTCAGATTCTCACTGAAATTATTTACAAACAGCTTGAGCAATTATGGCATAAATGGTTGTAAATGCTTTTCTGGGATCCCCTTTGTTCAGAAATAGCAGACTTATATGGCTTTGGCATTGCTTTTTGGTAATTAGAAGGCCGCTAAATGCCACTGTGCACCACATGTGTATTATGCCCAGCAGTGAAGGGGTTAATTAGGGAGCATGTAGGGAGATTTTTGGGGTAATTTTAGCTTTAGTGTAGGGTAGTAGACAACCCCAATTATTGATCTAGGCCCATTTTGGTGTATTATGGTTAGCAGTGAAGGGGTTAATTAGGCAGTTTGTCGGGAGCTTGCAGGGTTAATTTTAGCTTTAGTGTAGAGATCAGCCTCCCACCTGACACAACAGACCCCCTGATCCCTCCCAAACAGCTCCCTTCCCTCCCCCACCCTACAATTATCCCAGCCATCTTAAGTACTGGCAGAAAGTCTGCCAGTACTAAAATAAAAGTTTTTTAGCATATTTACATATGCTGTGGTGTAGCATCCCCCTTATTATTGATCTAGGCCCATTTTGGTATATTTCATGCCACCATTTCACCGCCAAATGCGATCAAATTAAAAAAAAACGTAAAATTTTTCACAATTTTAGGTTTCTCACTGAAATCATTTACAAGCAGCTTGTGCAATTATGACACAAATGGTTGTAAATGCTTCTCTGGTATCCCCTTTGTTCAGAAATAGCAGACATATATGACTTTGGCGTTGCTTTCTGGTAATTAGAAGGCCGCTAAATGCTGCTGCATATCACACGTGTATTATGGTTAGCAGTGATAGGGTTAATTAGGTAGTTTGTAGGGAGCTTGCAGGGTTAATTTTAGCTTTAGTGTAGAGATCAGCCTCCCACCTGACACATCAGACCCCCTGATCCCTCCCAAACAGCTCCCTTCCCTCCCCCACCCTACAATTATCCCCGCCATCTTAAGTACTGGCAGAAAGTCTGCCAGTACTAAAATAAAAGTTTTTTTTTTTTTTTTTTTTTTAGCATATTTACATATGCTGTGGTGTAGCATTCCCCTTAGCCCCCAACCTCCCTGATCCTCCCAAAACGGCTCTCTAACCCTCCCCATCTGCCTTATTGGGGGCCATCTTGGGTACTGGCAGTTTGCAAAAAAAAGGGCTTTTTTGTTAGTTTATTTTTTTCTGTAGTGTAGCTTCCCCCCCCCCCCCACAGACAAACCCCCACCACCTTACTGATCTTTTTTTTTTTACTTACTATCCCTTTTTTCAACATTTTTTATTACAGATTTTTCTGTAGTGTAGCGGTTCCCACCCGCTCCCTCCCCGTGCACGTGCCCGCCCCCGCCCTCCCGTGCATGCCCCCGGCTATCCCCGCCCAAGATCCCGCCCCCCTCCACATGACCAGGGCCATCAATGGCCGCCACCCGCCTCCCTAGTCTGCTCCTACCCACCAACGAGGAAAGCCACCGATCTCCAGTGAAGAGAGGGCCACAGAGTGGCTCTCTCTGCATCGGATGGCTACCAAAGGTTATTGCAGGATGCCTCCATATCGAGGCATCACTGCAACAACCGGAAAGCAGATGGAAGCGAGCAGGATCGCTTCCAGCTGCTTTCCACACCGAGGACGTGCAGGGTACGTCCTCAGGCGTTAACTGCCTTTTTTTTTTTTGAGGACGTACCCTGCACATCCTTGGTCGTTAAGGGGTTAAAAAAAAACTAGAAATTTGACTGTGAAATAATAGCAGTCAGTTTCCTTCACACGTGTGCGTTTCAGGGCCTGCCAGGGCACAGTGTCACACCAGTGCAACTCATATCTGGTGTAACAGTAGTGTACATTTAAAAAAAAAAATACAATTTTGACTGTAATAGATTGAATAGAAGTTAGCTGTCTGCAAGCATGTGTGTCAGGCCTACAGCGTCTACTCTGCCAACTTCTGCCAGTGCACAGTGCCACTCATATCTGTTGTCACAGTAGCTTGCACGCATAGTACCACTAATCAAAAAAAAAATAACAGGCAGAGGCAGGCCACCCCGCAGGGGCCGTCGTGGTCGTGGTGCTGTGATTCCCTTTGGTCTTAGAATAATGCAGTGTGGCGCGTTAAACGGGGAGTTTGGTCTGTCACTGTGAAGCGGGCGTAACCCTTACACTACCTGATCGATACAACATCATACCTGATGTTTTAAAGCACGTTATTCCAAACAATTTAGGAATGTTAGGTGATTTATGCCCTTTATGGATTAAAACCAGACTCTGCATCAACTATGTAATTTTCCATGGGAGTTTTGCCATGGATCCCCCTCCGGCATGCCACAGTCCAGGTGTTAGTCCCCTTGAAACAACTTTTCCATCACTATTGTGGCCAGAAAGAGTCCCTGTGGGTTTTAAAATTCGCCTGTCTATTGAAGTCTATGGCTGTTCGCCCGGTTCGCCCGTTTGCGAACATTTGCGGAGGTTTGCGATCGCCGTTCGCGAACGGAAAATTTTATGTTCGCGACATCACTATGTGTGAGATGTTAGAAAAAAAAGTGTTGTGTATTTTGTATATGTATGTATGCAATATGTGTGCAATATGTAAAAATAAGTGTAAGTAAATGTACAAACTTACCCAAACAAAAATCCGACTTAACTATTATGCTGCGCCTCTCTCACTACTCTTACTAATCCTAAACACACTGTAGTGTGCTGTAGCTCAGTGAACCATCCAAACACACTGAAGAAAATGGCGGCTGCGCATCGGTTTATATATGACTTTTGAATAGCGTAATTACATTGCGCATTTTTAGATGGAGACATGAGTAATTTTCATAAAACTACACTTTATTGAGACTTTACGTGGACAAAATACTGGCGTAAGTACTTGCGACGACTAAAATGTGTATTTGTGCACTTTTCGGAATGCCAGTTTGTCCTACTTACGCCACTTTAGCATCTGACGGCGCTGTATATTGGATACCCCGATGTGCGAGGTGAAATTACGGGTGGCGTGGGTTCCCTCGCTTGCGCCGAAAACTATGCCATATATCGGATCGCGCCCCTGGACATTCACCCCCTGCACATTCAAGGCCAATTGATCCCTAGCAGGGGGTCCCAATCAACCAGATCGTATCCAATTGGGCTGATTGCTGTCAGCCACCTCAGAGATGGCAGACGAGTTAAGGAGCAGCGGTCTTAAGACCGCTGCTTCTTAACTCCTGTTTCCGGCGAGCCTGAAGGCTTCCCGCCGAAAGAGATGCTTTGGGGCTGATTGACGCTTTGATAAATAGGCTCCATAGACTTTAAAGGGGATTTTATGTACAAAATAATTTAATAATCATTAGATAAGTTGTTCTAAAGGATTGGAATCAACCCCTTTAAACTATGTCCAAATCTCTTGCTTTGGGGGAAAAAAAATCATATTTGCTTGGGATATTAAGGTATTTATAAACTCTATTCTATTCACTTGAAGAATTTAAATATTTGTATAGGTCTTTTGAATGCCTAAAAATTTACCAATATGTTATAGTGATCTAACTGGAAGATCTGTGAAAGCAAAATAATTCTTAGGATTTGTGCAATGACAGCTAAAATATTTCATAATAGTTTAGGTGGAAAAAAAAAGAAATTGATATCAGGCTCTAAGGAATGGATGATCTGAAATCAAATTGACCAGCTGAAATGCATCTTCCAAACATCAGAAACTAGAAAACAATAACGTTTACCCAAGCGTAGGTTGTTGGCAATAAATTCTAAAGGAATTCTGATGCAGTTGGAGAATTCCAGTGGGAAATTTGTTTGTTTGTTGTGTGGTAAAACCACTGAGAGTATAACCATTTTCTGGTTTCTAAATGTAAGTAGTCTTTGAGACAAAATTGAAAATATTATTAATCCATGAGCATTTCAACTCATTTCACTTTATAGAATAGAATGCTGACACAGTAGGGTATATTGTAATAATTTATAAAAGCTTATCAAATAATTAATCTACAGCAAACCACACAACCTTTTCTTTACTGGTGAATTTTGTAGAAAAAATAAAAAATAAATCCTGAGAAGCTAAATCATTAATATTTACCCTTTTGACAATTTGGTTTGCTCCCTAGAAGGCATAAGACATTGTTAAAAAATAATAATAATTCAACAAATATAGGGGACAATTATAATTCTTTAGAAAATGTATCATGATTCTTCAACAAAATCCAGTCACTGGGGATTTTTGTAGATTAAGATTTAATACATTTTTCTAAAGGATTGTGTTCAAATCCATAGTTCTTACAGACATTGCTTTTCAAGGGTCAATGGAAAAAATAAAGTGCTATCCACGATTAAATCAATGTAGCTAAATATGAGCTAGATTGCAAGTAGAGCAAATCAGTAACGCAGAGTCTTGCGCTAAGAATAATGCACAATCTCATATTTTAAGCAGATTGCAAACAATTATAACCAGAGCCTTTTAATATGGCAGGGAACTTTTTTAGTGCACTCCATACTTTTAATAGATAGTGCTGATATTGCTATTAATTTGCTCAATGTGCCTGTATTACAAGTGGTGAGTTAAGTCTTACGCACAAGCGCAATGCAAACCATTATTAGTAATATAGTGCAGAACATGAAGAACTCCACTACTTAAGCCGTTGGACCTCCCTCAGCTTAATGTTTGAGCTATAGCCAACACAAATTGTAATGCACCCCTCCATAGAAGTCTATTATATGATGCATTTAGTGTATCCGCAATATGTGACATGCAGATGTTACCACTCCCTAGACTGACACTCAGGTGTTTTTAAAAAACATTTGGACTTGTAAGATGACCATAAATAATATAAGCACTATTTATTGTCAATGTTATTGCACATTATAGAAAATATTTTTGGGCTCCATTTGTAATCTAAGCATATGTTTACAAATTATTACACATACATACTTTGGGGCCTATCTATCAAGCTCCGAATGGAGCTTGAGGGCCTGTGTTTTTGGTGAGCCTGCAGGCTCACCAGAAACACCAGTTATGAAACAGCGATCTAAAGACCGCTGCTCCGTAACCCTGTCCGCCTGCTCTGATGAGGCGGACAGGAATCGCTACAATTCAACCCGATCGAATACGATCGGGTTGATTGACACCCCCTGCTGGCGGCTGATTGGCCGGGAGTCGGCAGGGGTGGCGTTGCACCAGCAGCTCACAAGAGCTGCTGGTGCAATGCTGAATATGGAGAGCGTATTGCTCTCCGCATTCAGCGATGTCTGTCGGACCTGATCCGCACTGTTGGATCAGGTCCGACAGACATTTGATAAATTGGCCTCAATATGTATAAATAGATGTATTATAGCTGCATAGTAATAAGAACAAGCATTACATGTTAAATGTTGTTTTCAGAAGCTTATCATTTTTGAATAGCTTAATTCATTTTTAATTATTACATTGCAAAAATGTTATTCTTTCAAATCTGGCCTGTTGTGGAGGCCTGAGGACAAGTTTGAAAAACAGTGATGTAGAGTTTATATTGAATTAGCATGTTTTGTTTTGGTTTGCAAAGTTCAGCTAATTTACATTTTATATTAATTTGGCTCAAATGTATATAATTTTAGGATTTCTCATTTGAGAGCTTACTCATGCATATGTATTAGGATTGACCACACTAACTGACTGAATGCATTATGCTAAAAATCAACACAGCTAACTTATATGACCCATAAAAGGGGATATGTTTGCAATAAAGGCCATTACAAACAAAAAATGATTTGCATGGTTGAAACTAAAACAAATATCTAATTCATATATTTGTCATCAGTACTTTATGGTCCATGAGTTAATTTCACATAAAATGGAAAAAAGAGATTTACAAGTTTTCAATAGCTTAAGGAATCCTTTATCAGAGGTTTAAGGCCCACCTACAGAATTCTGAAATGTCCAAAATGTACAAAGCGATCTACAGCTCATTTAACCTGTGTCTATGGTGTTCTTGCAGTCTACATATGCAGAGTCATTATGAGTTCAAGAGACATTGTACAATATGTCTAAAAATTATATATACAATTAATGTAGTGTAGGTATTTTCATGTGTGTCCTATAAAAGAGTGGAGAAGGTGCCACCTCGCATAATATTGTCAGGATAAAATTAAGACACATAGAATAAAATGCACTCACATGCAGTAGAGCAATTAAATGAAGAGCCTACAGAGCAGGCCGAATCCTCGGACTTGCCTGGCTAACTCGCCTCACGTCACAGCGCAGGGAACCTCTTCTGTTCACTTGTCAGCACCCAAAGGAATGTTGGTTCGTGAGTTTGCCAAATCAATAACCGGGAGCTAATGAACTTTTAAAAGACTCATGGATGGTGATAAGGTAGCATTAAAAACTAGTGTCTATTAGTAAAACACAAAGTATCCATAAATGCGTTTCTCAGTTACAAACTGTTTCATCAAGCCGATTTTCATGTGTGGCTTATTAATAGAAAGTTTAAAATGAAAGGAGCCATAACTGCGCAGCTGCAAAGCATTGAATGCTAATAAGGATATTTTATTACTTAAATATCTTTTTTTTTTAAATATATAAATGCAGAACAACTGAATAAAAATATTTTTATATACAGGTATACCTCACTTTACAGCGCTTCGCTAATACAGCACTTTGTGGAGCTGAAGTCCAACCTCCAAGGATTTTGAATCAGTGCTATATTCATCGTGTGATTGCGAGAAAAGTAACTGGCATCATTTTGTTATGTGCAATTCACACTGTTTACAGCATTACAGTGCAATCTGTGTCTCAGTGTTGTAGTCTGGTCAATTTTACTACAGTAAATGTCACTATTTTACAGGTACAGTTTTTATTGAATATTATTATTATTATACTTTATTTATTAAGCGCCAACATATTCCGCAGCGCTGTCCATGGATACAATTCATTTAAATAAAACAATACAAGACTTGTAAGATACAGGACAAAATTTACAAACACATACAGGAGGGATTGAGGGCCCTATTCCCGTGGGAACTTACAATCTAGAAGACTGTGCTGTGCTAGTATTAAACTAAACGTAGCACTATTGCACCTCTAATATATGTTAGATCAAACATGTTTTCAAGTTTTTAAACAAACTGGCAAGTGAAAAGAGAGCTAAAACTGCCTTATTTCACTTTCGTTTTAAAACTCAAAGAATTCTGAAGGTTTTAACTTTGCTTTATTTAAGGCCTTCTAAAGTGGAGATGAATAACATAAAAAGTGCTTAATATCCATCAGGCCTTGGGATCTTACTGGGTTTCAATGACTTTATAAGTGCCATGCATCCGGGTTGTTTTCTTGTTCATTATTTTGTGTATTTTTTACATCATGTGCATGACATGTTTGTGTGCCTCGATCAATAACTCAGTAACAGTCTAAATTATCTCAATTGTAATTTGGGAGTACATCAAGTCCGCCTGAGCTTCGTAGAGCTGTGTTAGATTAAGTGAATCACAATATTATATATATTTGTTTGTTCCGTAAAGGGCTTCCTGTACCGATTTGTCTTCTCTCAGATTAGGTAAAGATGCATTAAATTTAGCTAATTTCTCTCCTAAATCCTTAGGAGTATATCATTGTTTTTCTTGATATTGGATGAGGACAGTTAATGCATGTGACATTATTGCCTCTATAATGGAAAGTTTATTTCAATTTTTGCAATTGTTTTGCTTTAGAACTAGTGATTTTTCCTTTAACTAAGTTCTCAATTGTAAAATACTTTACAAAGTGTCTGGGGTAGGGGTCATTTTTTCAACAATTCCATTTTCCACCATTCATTATATATCTGGTCAACAGACAGACTGACTTGTTCCTTTTTGCACCTGCATTGTAATAATAATGAATCTGATATGTAATAAGCATCTCCCAGAGAGTAAAACCATACAATTGTCATTTAAAAAAATTATTGAACATTTGTCCTTTCTCTTTTCCAGATGATAATTGTCTTGGGCATCTGGCAAGGAGATAGAGAAGTTCAGTCTTCAGATAATTTCAAAGTGACTAAGACTTGCTCATTGTCTGATCATTGGTATGTGACTCCAATTCTATCTAGAGTTCAGGTATTGCAGAATAAAAATCAATTAAAAGTATGAGGTATGAGAGATTTAGAAAATGTGTGTGAAATCTATAGGATATAGATCAATAATGAAATGTATCATACAAGTCAAGTTAAAATGTCTGTTTACAAAATCTTCACACAACATTGTCTATTTTACTGTCTAATAACCCATTCACTGCTGAATCATTTTATATGCACACTAGCACAAGCACAGTAGTAATTTATGTCATGACTCAAATTAACAAGCACACAATCACAGCTTTGACGTTACATGACTGAGTTTAACATTTATATAACAGCTAATATCATTGATTGCCATAAACAAACAGAGGACCCTGATTGTATCCCCATAGCAGTCTCTCATTGAGTATACACCTAAGCACAGAGAAGGGGGCTAGCCATAGTGGGCTAGATTACAAGTGCCGTCACTGCCGTGATTTTTTTTGTTTGTTTGTTTTTTCCAAGATCGCGAAAACCCTACTAGAGTTAAAAGGACAGTCTACACCAAAATTTTTATTGTTTAAAAAGATAGATAATCCCTTTATTACCGATTTATTTGCATAACCAACACACTTATATTAATATACTTTTTACCTCTGTAATCACATTGTATGTAAGCCTCTGCAGACTGCCCCCATGTTTCAATTCTTTTCACAGACTTGCATTTTAGCCACTCAGCGCTGACTCATAGGTAACACAATGTTATCTATATGGCACACATGAACTAACACCCTCTAGCTGTGAAAAACTGTCAAAATGCACTGAGATTAGAGGTGGCCTTCAAGGGTTTAGAAATTAGCATATGTGCCTATCTAAGTTTAGCTTTCAACTAAGAATACCAAGAGAACAAAGCAAATTTGATGATAAACGTAAGCTCAGAGATCACAGTGAGAATTGAAGCGTAAATGGCATTTGAGCTGGCACAACCACGATTTTGCTCAACTTGTAATAGCGCAATAAAAAAAGCTTGCAAAAATACGAATTCGCTTTGTGCTTTTATGAATAATGCGATTTCGCTTTTCCGCTTTTATGAACAATTTATAGTATCATTGTTCATTAAAACGTGTTTTTTATTTTTTTATTTGCCATGATTTTGGCCTAGAAACAAGATTTACAAGATCAATTTTACTCTACTGGACATATTCATTAGAGAGTTCCTAGATTATCTAATTCATCTACAATAGATGGCAAATCAAATCAGAATATTTGGAAAGGTTACCTGAAAAGGAAATCAATCACAATCTTTTATAAAAACATATCAAATGATTTATCTACAAAAATCACCATAGACTTTAATAGTTGAAAATCATTAAATATGTTTTTTATAAAGGATTGTGACTGGCTGCCATATTTGGGTAAGAACAGGAGGGAGAAAACGGTAAATGACTGACGACTGAGAACTGGAAATTTTCATTAAACAGCATATTATGCTCATTAGCATGGAGTAGATACTTAGGGGTACATTTATTAAAAGGGGAGCTGACATGATTCGCTATAGCGAATCATGTCTGCTCGACCTCGCTAAATGCCGACAGCATACGCTGTCTGCATTTATCATTGCACAAGCATTTATAACTTTTTTTTCTTCTAATTTTTATTTTAATTAAATGATAGGACTAATTTACTGTATTGGCTCTTGATTGACCTTCTCTGCTTGAGTTTGCCAGCGTTCACCAAATATAACCAGTCTTGAATAGTTTATAAAGGTTAGTAGTGCTGTCCCAGAATTGTATTATTGAAGCAGATTGAAAAAATCATTAAGCAAAGACAAGCTTTTGAACAGAAGATATTGCAGTTGGCATTTTATAGT
The DNA here is from genome assembly GCF_027579735.1 of Bombina bombina. Lineage (NCBI taxonomy): Eukaryota > Metazoa > Chordata > Amphibia > Anura > Bombinatoridae > Bombina > Bombina bombina. The sequence continues at coordinate 663,719,180 of NC_069499.1, forward strand.
GCTTCAGTACTCTATGATCCAAGTGACTGATGTTTGGACTCTCCCTGAACTGTGTTTAGAAGTATAACCGAACAATATACTTTGGAGGTGCATGAATGTTTTTAATCATTAGTACTTTATAAACAAATGTGACTAAAAAAGATTTAACTTAAACATATGACACAAAGAAATTGCATCGAATATTACAATTGCAGATATTATTGTTTATCATCAAATAAAAAACAGACATCTAGATTACGAGTTTTGAGCGCTATAGGGAAATTAACAACCGCCACAAAGCATTGTTATTTCACCGCCCTATAGCGCTGCTATTACAAGTTTTAAAAAGCAGGCTTGTGTGGGCGATATGGTGGCATTGAGCTACATACCGCACTGAAATCAAGCGCTGCTTTCACTTGCTCCTGCACAATTTCCCCATAGACATCAATGGGGAGAGCAGGCAAAACAAAAGCCTAACACCTGTGATCGCAGAAACAAAAGCTCTGTAACGCAGTCCCATTGATGTCTATTAGGAAAAGAAAAAGTTACGTTTAATCCTCACACCCTAACATAAAACCCAGAGTCTAAACACCCCTAATCTGCTGCCCCGGACATCACCGACACCTACATTACAGTTATTAACCGCTAATCTGCCGCCCCCGATATCACCGTCACCTACATACAGTTATTAACCCCTAATCTGCTGCCCCTAACATCGCTTTCACCTACATTATAGTTATTAACCCCTAATCTGCCGCCTCCAATGTCGCCGCCACTATACTAAAGTTATTAACCCCTAAACCTAACCCTATTGTAACCCTAAGCCTAAATCTAACCTTAAATCTAACACCCCCTAACTTTAATATAATTAAAATAAATCTAAATAAACCTTACAATTATTAACTAAATAATACCTATTTAAAACTAAATACATATTTACCTGTAAAAAGGTTTTATTTTTATTTCACAGGTAAGTTTGTATTTATTTTAACTAGGTAGACTAGTTAGTAAATAGTTATTAACTATTTACTAGCTACCTAGTTAAAATAAATACAAAGTTACCTGTAAAATAAAACCTAACCTGCCTTACACTAAAAACTAACATTACAATAAAATAAATTAAATTATTAAAATACAATTTTCTAACTTACAAAAAAAATAAACACTAAATTACAAAAAATAAAAAATGAAATGATCAAAAATAAAAATGAATTACTCCTAATCTAATAGCCCTATCAAAATAAAAAAGCCCCCCAAAATAAAAAAACCTAGCCTACACTAAACTGCCAAGGGCCCTTAAAAGCGCGTTTTGCAGGGAATTGCCCCAAAGAAATCAGCTCTTTTACCTGTAAAAAAAATACAAACACCCCCCAACAGTAAAACCCACCACCCACCCAACCAAACCCCCCAAATAAAAACCTATCTATCTTAAAGGGAACCTTCATTTTCCAGCGACAACTGTAAGAAGAGGATGCTCTGTGGGAGATGTCTTGAAGATGGACCCGCTCCGCGCTGGATGGATGAAGATAGAGGATGCCGTCTGGATGAAGACTTCTTTCCTCTTGGATGAGGACTTTGCCGGCTGGATGAGGATGGATGTCCGGACTTCGATAACTGTAAGTGGATTGTCGGGTGTTAGTGTTAGGTTTTTTTAAGGGTTTTTTGAGTGGGTTTTTTTTAGGTTAGGGTTTTGGGCAATGTAATAGAGCTAAATGCCCTTTTAAGGGCAATGCCCATCCAAATGCCCTTTTCATAGCAATGTTTAGATAGCTTTATTTAGATACATTTTTATTTGGGGGGTTTGGTTGGGTGGGTGGTGGGTTTTACGGTTGGGGGGTGTTTTTTTTTTTTGTACAGGTAAAAGAGCTGATTTCTTTAGGGTAATTCCCTGCAAAAGGCGCTTTTAAGGGCCATTGGCAGTTTAGTGTAGGCTAGGGTTTTTTTATTTTGGGGTGGCTTTTTTATTTTGATTGGTCTATTAGATTAGGAGTAATTCGTTTTTATTTTTGATAATTTCTTTTTTTATTTTTTGTAATTTAGTGTTTATTTTTGTAATTTAGTAATATGTTTTTTATTAATTTAATTTATTTAATTTTATTGTAATGTTTGTTTTTAGTGTAAGGCAGGTTAGGTTTTATTTTACAGGTAACTTTGTATTTATTTGAACTAGGTAGTTAGCAAATAGTTAATAACTATTTACTAATTAGTCTGCCTAATTAAAATAAATACAAACTTACCTGTGAAATAAAAATAAAATCTAAGCTAGCTACAATATAACTATTAGTTATTTTGTAGCTAGCTTAGGTTTTTTTTTTACAAGTAAGTTTGTATTTAGTTTTAAATAGGAAATATTTAGTTAATAATTGTAAGGTTTATTTAAATTTATTTTAATTATATTTAAGTTAGGGGGTGTTAGGCTTAGTGATGTGGGAGGTCAGAGGTTTAGGGGTTAATATTTTATTTTAGTATATTTCGTTGTGGGGGGCTTGCGGTTTAGTGGTTAATAGGTTCATTATAGCGGCGGTGTGGGCGGCTGGCGGATTAGGGGTTAATAATATTTAAATAGTGTTTGCGATGCAGGAGGCCAGCGGTTTAGGGGTTAATAGGTTTATTATAGTGGCGGCGATGTCGGGGAGCGGCAGAATAGGGGTTAATAATTGTTTTTAGTGGTAACAATGTCCGGAGCAGCAGATTAGAGGTTAATAATTTTATTTTAGTGTTTGTGATGCGGGAGGGCCTCGGTTTAGGGGTTAATAGGTAGTTTATGGGTGTTAGTGCACTTTGTAACACTTTAGTTATGAGTTTTATGCTACAGATTTGTAACGTAAAACTCATAACTACTGACTTTAGATGGCGGTACAGATCTTGTCAGTATAGAGTGTACCGCTCACTTTTTGGCCTCCCAGGCAAACTCGTAATACCGGTGCTATGGGAGTCCCATTGAAAAATAACTTTTTTAAAAGTGCGGTACTGACGTTGCGTGATGGCCAAAAAGGTGTGAGGTACACCTATACCAACAAGACTTGTAATAGCGACGTTAGGGAAAAAGCAGCGTTATGAAGCATAACAATGCTTTTTCACTCATAATGCAAAACTCGTAATCTAGCTGAGAGTAAAATATAATTCTACTGTTATAGATAGGAATTGTATTGATAAGAAAGCCAAGCAAAGATTAAGGTGAGTGCAATTTGGATACAGCATAATTGGAATCTTGGCCTTTAAATCATGTAAATCAATATGGTTAATGTTATTAGAAAGATGTTTTGATATGTTTGGAAACTTGTATATGATAAGCAAAATCTTCTATCTATATGGAGATATTGGGTTTGTTTTATCAAGTAATCGATAGTGAGTTCATGGTCAAGTTTGCATTGACTATCTCAATTGAACCAGATTTCAAAGTTGTGAAGTCTTCATCACTATATAACTATCAGTACATTTCTTGGCAGTGATATAAACAAACCTCAAGGGCATTCAATATATACATGATTTAATGGTTTGTAGCCATGTTTGCTTGCAAAACTACATTACACAGATGCTGAACAGCTTCTTAATTAGTTTTTTTTTATTTGACTATTGAGAGTAGCAAACTACATAGTAAGCAACAGGTTCTTGTCAGAAACACATCTGGAATAGTACAATATCAAGGCACTATAAGGACACCCAAAACAGTCTAAATTGATCAGTTGTTCATTTGTTTTAACATTATGGGGTAGATTTATTAAAGGGCGATCGGACATGATTAGCTGTAACAAATCATGTCCGCTCAACCTCGCTAAATAATGACAGCATACGCTGTCTGCATTTATCACTGCACAAGCATTTCTTGTGAAATGCTTGTGCAATGCCGCTCTCTGTTCACTGTTGGACAAACGGCCCCTCGCAGGGGCTGTCAATCATCCTGATCGGATCAGAATTATTTCAGTTCGCCACCACTGCTTCTTAACTTACATTTCAGGCGGACCTGAAACAATGGGACTCCAAAGCAGCATCCGCTGCTTAATAAATGGAGCCCAATGTATTGGTTTCACTTTTTTGCCTTTAATATTAATTGAAGAGTAGCAAGATGTTAAATCAAGTTTTTTTTTCAGATAGACTATAGATTGATTTGCTAATATGATTATTTATGTCCTCTCTATTCATTACTTCCATTAAACTGTTTAAATGCTACTTTTTTCTAATACTTTTCTTTCACGATTCAGATAGAGCATGCAATTTTAAGCAACATTCTAATTTACTCCTATTATCAATTTTTCTTTGTTCTCTTGTTATCTTTATATAAAAAAGCAGGAATGTGATGCATAGGAGCTGGCCCATTTTTGGTTGAGAACCTGGGTTATGCTTGCTTATTGGTGGGTAAATGTAAGCTTCCAATAAGCAAGCACTATCCATGGTGCTGAACCTAAAATGGGCTGGCTGCTAAGATTTACATTCCTGCTTTTAAAATAAAGATAGCAAGAGAACGAAGAAAAATTGATTATAGGAGTAAATTAGAAAGTTGCTTAAAATGTAATGCTCTATCATGAAAGAAAAAATTTGGGTTCAGTGTCCCTTTAAGGAATTCTTTTTTTTAACCCCTTGTCTATCAGAGGGAGATATATATGAATGCATTTGCAACCCTCTTCGGTAACCGTTGAGATAAATGCATTACCAAAAAAAATGTTAGTTGCAATTTCATTCATTTAAATTAGTGCTAATGTTTTCATCCCTCACATTATTAAGCTGTAAAACTTCTGTACATTGTTCTTCATTCCATGAATGTGCTATTAAGTGAGGTGAAGGTGCCAATAGTAGAATATTCCTTTAAAATCAATTTTTAACACTGACCACAATAGAGAATTAGACCTCTCTGTGAAAAAACACGGTTTAGATTGCAATGCATCTTCCTAATGTGTCATTTGACATTTGTTATTACTTTGCTATGGGCTGGTTTTGGATATTTAATGAAATATTTATTGCAACTTGCGAACTGAGATCCTTTATTACAAGGTGATATTCTGTAGATTAATAGAAATTACTACAGCATTCAAACTGGTAAATGGCCATCAAAAATTGTACTTAATTGGTAAAGAGATTTTTTTTTTTCATTTTTATATGATTTTATGAGATTTTCCATATGTTGCCTGTATGCAACTGCTATTGCTATTGTAATTTCTATTTTCAGCTTAGCTGTGTTAAATATGCTCCTCATAAACAGAAATCCATACTCAGATTTCTTAACAATTTCAATTTGAATTAACGCAAATCTAAACATATAGATTAATTGCATTTATATTTATTTTCTCTTAGATTTTATTCAGCTTGTGGAACAGCTCAATCATAATTATTGTAGTGACTGGCTGGCTTCATCAGATGGGTTTCACCTTTTTTTTTTAACAACAAAAAAATATTGTTTATTGTTTAATTAGGTAAAGAGTCATGATTGTGGAAGAGAAGGTTAGGGGGTCAAAAAAATATTTTCTTTCATGATTAAGACAGAGCAAATGATTTTAAACAACTTTCCAGTTCTCTTCTATGATCTAATTTGCTTCATTCCTTTACTATCTTTGGTTGAAAGCATACCTAGGAAGGCTTAGGAGAAGTGCACTACTGGGAGCTAGCTACTGATTGGTTGCTGCACATATATGTCTGTTATCTGCTCACCCAATGTGTTCAGCTATCTCCCAGTAGCTTATTGCTACAGCTTCAAGAAATGATACCAAGAAAATGAAACAAATATAATTGAAGTAAATTGGAAATTTGTATAAAACTTTATACTCTGTCTGAATCATGAAATACAAATGTTGGGTTCTGTATGTTTTTAATTTTTACATTTTGTTTATTATGTATATATATTTGTATGTATTTATTTTTTTATTTGACATTTATTTTTTACTTTCTGTATTTATTTTTTTATTTGAAACTACACATAAAATACTTTCTGGAAAACACTTCAACACCCTTGAATTACACATAAAATACTTTGATTGTTTTCCAGAAATATTTTATGTGTAATTCAAGGGTGTTGAAGTGTTGCTTGTAATGGAAAATGAGATTGCATAAATGTGGGTTACAATGGGGGTCACAGGAGAAGGTCATTTTTGTTGGGACATCTAGAGTGAAGCAAGGGTTACAATGGGGGTCACAGGAGAAGTAATTTTTGTTGGGACATCTAGAGTGAAGGGAAGGTTTGTGATGAGGGATAGCGGTTAGGGTAGTAGAAATGGGGTATGGGGTATCAGGTCATTAAGGAAAATTGTAGTGGTGAAGGACAGACTAAAGGGATAGTTGCACAGGATTAATTGCTGTGCAGGTTTTTGATCAGTCACTATGGGTTAATTGTAGTGCTAAGGTCTTAGTTAAAGTAAAATGTAAATTTGGTATTTGCTCAGGCATTAGAGGAATTTATTGGGCGTGTCACGCCGCGCTGCTCTAGCCGTTGCTAGGAGCGTAAGGGTCTCCTTCCCTGCTCGTTGCCAGGGGCTGTCGGGTCCGGATGCGTGAGGCCCTCACCGTCGCACGCTCCTCTCTCACTGATGCCAGTCCTGACGCCTGTGGTGCAAATTCTGCGCCTATCTAAGTCTTTTCAAAATGATCTATCACTGCCCAAGTATAGGTGTTACTTTCCGTGCTCCTGGGTGTGATAGATCGTTACTGCTATATTGTCTTATTGTGTTTGAACCCTGTTGTCTGACTACTCTGCCTGTTATACCCCTGAATTGCTGGATTGATATACTGCTGCTAAACTCTGCTTGTCTCACTACTCTACATGTTTAACCCCTAAATTGCTGGACTGATATACTTCTGCTGAACTCTGCTTGTCTGACTACTCTGCTTGTTAACCCCTAAAATTGCTGGATTAATTTACTGCTGTTGAACTCTGCTTGCCTGACTACTCTGCCTATTAACCCCTTTTATTCTGGATTGCCTTCCTGTTGACAAACCCTGCCTGCCTTACCATTTTAGTGCTTTGCCATTGGACTGCTTTACCGTTGCCAAACCCTGCCTACCTGACCATTCTAGTGGTTTACCTTGGACTGCTCTACAATTGCCGTTGAAGGCTACCCTGCCCGTGGTGAGTGCTGCTTCCCTCATCTTGCTAACTTTCTCTGCTCTGGGATATTCCCTATCTTTCTGTCTCGATGCCGGGATAACAAGACTACTGGCCAAGTTCAGTCTGATAGAGGAGTATTCCATGAGCATTACATTATACTTGGGCCATGGAGCCAGATTAGGTGGCACAAGCAGTTTATCTTCAGGGACAGATGTTGGGAACCCATACCACACAGTTGCAGAATATAGATTAATAGCTAGAGGCTATTACTTCTCAACTCTCCTTACTAGTTACAGCGAGGAATATTGCTCCTGTTGTTGTACCGCCAGTCTCTACTCCTAGTACCGCAACTTCTTACTTCTTGCTTCTGGAAGTATACCCCGGATACCATTGCCTGACAAGTATGAAGGTACTACTGATTGCAGGGGTTTTCTTAACCAATGCAGGCTACACATCGGCTACACATCCGCAATGATCCTCACACCTTTCAGTCTCACCAGTCAAGGGTCACCTTTATCATTGCCTTACTAGGACAAGGCCCTAGCCTGGGTCTCTCCCCTTTTGGAACAGAATGCTCCACTCCTGCATGATGCTGATGATTTAATTTCTGCATTATATTCTGTGTTTTAGACTTCTGGCCATACCTCTGCTGCAGAATTTTCTCCCCTGGACCTCCGCCAGGGTAATAGAACTGTGACATAATTCACCATCAAGTTTCACAACCTTGGCACTTGAAACTACTTGGGATGGCAGTGCTCTCAAGGCGACCTTTAAGATGGGTCTTCATGAACGCATCAAAGATGAACTCACTTATCGTGATGTTCCTTCTTCTTTGGATGACTTTATAATGTTTTGTATCGGTCTGGACTCTCACTTCCAGGAGAGACAAGCCAAAAGAGACAGAACTAGAAGGGTCCTTCTCTCCTGTCCTCCTAATCATCCTGTTTCAGCAGTATCCTCTACCTCTTAAACTTCTCCAGCCACCCCAGTAGATCCCATGGATCTTTCCTCTTTCAAACCCTCAGAGTCTGAAAGACAGAGAAGAAGAAGATTGAGACTATTTATTGTGATTCTAACTCCCACCAACTAAAGGACTGTGACATTCATCCGGGAAAAGCCAATGCTTAGGGGATAACACTGGGGTACCTCTAAGCATGATCTCTACTAAATCCCCTTATTCCACTTGGATTCTGGTACCGGTAACCCTTCCTTCCTTCAGAATACTGTCCACACTCAAGCCTTCATTGATTCAGGGACAGCTGGAAACTTTCTGGATCACCGTTTTATGATTCAAGATGGCTTGCCTCTTCTGCAGAAAAGACATTGTCTCAAAATAACTACTCTGGGTGGCATCCCCCTTGGTTCAGGGTTGATCCATTTTGAGTCGGCACCCCTGACCCTGACTGTGGGAGTCCTTCATACCGAACAGCTGCAGTTCGAGGTCATTCATTCCCCAGCACAGCCTGTCATCCTTGGTCTTCCTTGGCTTCATATACACAATCCACAGTTCAAGTGGGCGGAAGGACAACTGGCCTCCTGGGGTACCTTCTGTTTCCACTCTTGCCTTGCTAAACTCACTCCTCTGCTCTGCATCCCCATAGCCAGTATACAGACTCCTCCAAACCTTCCCTCAGTATATGTGGACTTCACTGATGTGTTTGAGAAAAAAGCAGCCGATGTGCTGCCACCCCACCGTCCTTATGACTGCAAGATCAACCTCTTTTCCGGAGCCCCACTTCCCCAAGGGAGGACTAATCCACTCTCCAAAGCTAAAACGAAATCCATGGAGGAGTACATCCAAGAGAACCTAGCTAAAGGTTTCATTCGCCCTTCCTCCTCTCCTGCTGGGCCAGTCTTCTTTTTCATTAGTAAGAAGGATGGTGGGCTCAGACCCTGCATCGACTACAGGGCCTTGAACAACATAACTATCAAGAATCACTATCCCATTCCCTTGATCACCGAACTATATGACTCGCTCCAGGATGCTCGCTTCTTCACAGAGCTGGACTTACGTGGGGCATACAATCTAATTCATATCTTTCCAGGCCACGAATGGAAGACCGCCTTCAACACAAGATCTGGGAAATACGAATACCGTGTAATGCCCTTTGGACTGTGTAATGCCCCTCCAGTCTTTCAGGCATTTGTCAAGGATATCTTCCGTGACCTCCTCAACCGCACTGTCATCGTCTATTTGGATGATATCCTTGTTTTCTGGAGGAGCATCATAAACACGTAAGACAGGTACTTCAACGCCTCAGAGACAATTCTTTGGTAGCTAAGCTAGAGAAATGTGAGTTTGATCAAGTTCAGATCCAATTTCTTGGTTATGTCATCTCAAAGGAGGGTTTTGCCATGGATCCTGCTAAACTCACTGCAGTTCTAGAATGGCCTTAATCTACTTCGTTAAAGGAATTACAGAGGTTGTTGAGGTTCTCCAATTATTACCGCAAGTTTATAAATAACTTTTCTCAAACAGTCGCTTCTCTCACTGAATTGAAAAAACTGTAAACATTGGCCTCCTGAAGCCATGAATGCCTTCTCTCATCTGAAAAAGGCTTTCTGTTCTGCTCCTATGCTCCGCCATCCTGATTCTGACCTACCATTCACTTTAGAGGTTGATGCCTCCGAGATAGGGGCTGGAGCAGTTCTAACCCAAAGGGATCCTTTGACTTCCAAGTCACACCCTGTAGCCTTTTTCTCTAAACGCTTTACTCCTGCAGAGAGGAATTACGATGTGGGTAATCATGAACTCTTAGCCATTAAGATGGCTTTGACTGAATCATCGTTTAGAAGGCACTACCAATCCCATTCAGATTCTCAGCGACCACAAGAATCTGACTTACTTAGAAACTGCTCATCAAATCAATCCTCGACATGCCAGATGGGCCTTGTTCTTTTCCCGTTTTAACTTTGTGGTTTCTTATCTTCCTGGGACCAAGAACAAGAAGGTGGATGCCCTTTCCCGTCAGTTCCCTCACTCAAGTGATTCTTCCCCTATTGAACACATCATACCTCCCTCCTGCATGGTAGCTCAACTGACTACCACCATTCTTCAAAGACTGCAGCGTGCCCAGTCTAGTAAACCTCCTGATGCACCCGTGGCTTCCGATATCTTTTTGTACCTCTGAATCTACGCACTCCTGTACTCTACTGGGCTCATGATAGTAAACTCTCAGGACATCCTGGTTTAACAAGGACTTTCAAGCATCTTTCCCAACACGTATGGTGGCCTACTATGAAGTCTGACACTCAGGATTATGTGAAAGCCTGCACAACATATGCTGCAAACAAAACTCCCAGATCCTTGCCTCCTGGCTTGCTACAACCTTTGTCCATTCCCAAACAACCATGGGCACACATAAAAATTGATTAAATTGTGGACCTTCCTCCTTCTGACCACCATACAGTAATCTAGGTTGTGGTGGATCACTTTTCCAGACAGGCTCATTTTTTACCCCTAACCAAACTGCCTTCTGCCCAAGAATTATTGTCTCTCTTTCTCTTGCATGTGGTATGACTTCATGGCATTCCTGTGAATATTGTTTCCAACAGAGGTCCACAGTTCATCTTTACCTTTTGGAGAGCCTTTTGTAAGTTGATTGATACCACTGTTTCCTTGTCTTCTGGCTACCATCCTCAGACCAATGGACTAACTTACAGCTAGATTACGAGTTTTGCATTATGAGTGAAAAAGCATCATTATGCTTCATAATGCTGCTTTTTCCCTAACGGTGCTCTTACAAGTTTTGTAGGTATAGGTGTACCGCACACCTTTTTGGCCGTCACGCATCGTCAGTACCGCACTTTTAAAAAAGTCCTTTTTCAATGGGACTCCCATAGCGCCGGTATTACGAGTTTGCCTGGGAGGCCAAAAAGTGAGCGGTACACCCTATACTGGCAAGATCCTTACCACCATCTAAAGTCAATAGTTATGAGTTTTAAAAAACTGTAGCATAAAACTCATAACTAAAGTGTTAAAAATTACAGAAACACCCATAAACTACCTATTAACCCTTAAACTGAGGCCCTCCTGCATCACAAACACTGTAATACATTTATTAACCCCTAATCTGCAGCTCCCGACATCACCGCCACTAAAAAAATATATTAACCCCTATTCCGCCACTCTCCGAAATGGTCGCCACTATAATAAACTATTAACCCCTAAACCGCTGCCCTCCTGCATCGCAAACACTATTTAAAGATTATTAACCCTTAATCTGCCGTCTGCTCACAGCGCTGCAATAATAAACCTATTTACAACTAAACCGCAAGCCCCCCACAATGAAATATACTAAAATAAATTATTAACCTCTAAACCTCTGACCTCCCACATCACTAAATCTACATAAACATATTAACCCCTAATCCTAACCCTAACGTAACCCTAACCCTAATTCTAACCCTAATGTAACCCTAAGCCTAACACCCCTAACTTAAATATAATTAAAATAAATCTAAATAAACCTTACAATTATTAACTAAATAATTCCTATTTAAAACTAAATTCAAAGTTAAGTTTAAAAAACACTTAAGCTAGCTACAAAATAACTTATAGTTATATTGTAGCTAGCTTAGGTTTTATTTTTATTTCACAAGTAAGTTTGTATTTATTTTAACTAGGTAGACTAGTTTGTAAATAGTTATTAACTATTTGCTAACTACCTAGTTAAAATAAATACAAAGTTGCCTGTAAAATAAAACCTAACCTGCCTTACACTAAAAACTAACAATACAATACAATGAAATACATTAATTTAATAAAATACAATTTACTATATTACAAAACCCCCGCCAGTAAATTACAAAAATTAAAAAAACAAAATGATCAAAAATAAAAATGAATTACTCCTAATCTAATAGCCCTATCAAAATATAAAAGCCCCCCCAAAATAAAAAAAACCCTAGCCTACACTAAACTGGCCTTTTGCGGTTCATTGCCCCAAAGAAATCAGCTCTTTTACCTGTAAAAAAAATACAAACACCCCAACATTAAAACCTACCACCCAACCAACCAAACCCCCAAATAAAAACCTATCTAAATACACCTAAGCTAAACATTGCCCTGAAAAGGGAATTTGGATGGGCATTGCCCTTAAAAGGGCATTTAGCTCTTTTACATTGCCCAAAACCCTAACCTAGAAAAAAAACACCCAAAAAACCCTTAAAAAAACTAACACTAACCCCCGACGATCCACTTACTGTAATTGAAGTCCGGACATCCATCTTCATCCAGCCGGCAAAGTCCTCTTCTAAGCGGAAAGAAGTCTTCATCCAGGAGGCCTCTTCAATCTTCATCCACCCAGCGAAGTCCTCATCCAAGTGGAAAAAAGTCTTCATCCAGACGGCATCTTCTATCTTCATCCATCCGGCGCGGTGCAGGTCCATCTTCAAGACATCCGGTGCAGAGCATCTTCTTCTTACGGTCATCACTGGAAACTGAAGGTTCCCTTTAAGTGGCGTCATCCAAGATGGTGTCCCTTACATTCCTTTTGGCTGAAAGATCAGCCAATAGGAATTAAAGGGGAAAAATCCTATTGGCTGTTGCAATCAGCCAAAAGTATTGAGCTGATTGGAACAGTCAATAGAATGAGAGCTCAATCCTATTGGCTGATTGGATCATCCAATAGAATGAGAGCTCAATCCTATTGGCTGATTGCTGATTTTTTTCCCCTTTAATTCCAATTTGCTGATAGAAATCTTTCAGCCAATAGGAATGTAAGGGACGCCATCTTGGATGACGTCACTTAAAGGGAACCTTCATTTTCCAGGGACGACCGTAATAAGAGGATGCTCCACGCCGGATGTCTTGAAGATTGACCCGCTCTGCACTGGATGGATAAAGATAGAAGATGCCGTCTGGATGAAGACTTCTTTCTGCTTAAATGAGGACTTCGCAGGCTGGATGAGGATGGATGTCCGGACTTTGATTAACTGTAAGTGGATCGTCGGGAGTTAGTGTTAGTTTTTTTTCAGGGTTTTTTGGGTGGGTTTTTTTAGCTTAGGGTTTGGGCAATGTAAAAGAGCTAAATGCCCTTTTAAGGGCAATGCCCATCCAATTGCCCTTTTCAGGGCAATGGATAGCTTAGGTTTATTTTTTGGGGGGGGTTGGTTGTGGGTGTGTTTTACTGTTATGGGGTGTTTGTATTTCTTTTACAGGTGAAAGAGCTGATTTATTTGGGGCAGTGCCCCACAAAAGGCCTTTTTAAGAGCCATTGGCAGTTTAGTTTAGGCTAGGTTTTTTTTGTTGTTGTTGTTTTTTTTTTGGGGGGGGGGCTTTTTATTTTGATAGGGCTATTAGATTAGGAGTAATTCGTTTTTATTTTTGATTTAAAAAAAAAATATTTTTTGTAAGTTAGTGTTTATTTTTTTTGTTATTTAGAAAATTGTATTTGAATAATTTAACTTATTTTATTTTATTGTAATGTTAGGTCTTAGTGTAAGGCAGGTTAGGTTTATTTTACAGGTAACTTTGTATTTATTTTAACTAAGTACTTATTAAATAGTTAATAACTCTTTACTAACTAGTCTACCTAGTTAAAATAAATACAAACTTAGCTGTGAAATAAAAATAAAACCTAAGATAGCTACAATATAACTATTAGTTATATTGTAGCTAGCTTAGGTTTTTGTTTACAGGTAAGTATGTATTTAGTTTTAAATAGGAATTATTTAGGTAATAATTGTAATGTTTATTTAGATTTATTTTAATTATATTTAAGGTAGGGTGTTAGGGTTAGATTTAGGTTTAGGGTTAGGGTTATGCTTAGGGTTAGGATTACGTTAGGGTTAGGTTTAGGGGTTAATATATTTATTTAGTGATGTTGGAGACCAGAGTTTTAGGGGTTAATAACTTTAGTATAGTGTCGGCGACATTGGGGGAGGCAGATTAGGAGTTTATAACTGTAATGTAGGTGGTGGTGATGTTAAGGGCGGCAGATTAGGGGTTAATAAGTGTATTTAGGTGTGTTAGGTTTAAATATAATTTTTTCTTTCCCCATAGACATCAATAGGGCTGCATTACAGAGCTTTTGGTTCTGCGATTGCAGGTGTTTGGCTTTTTTTTGCCGGCTCTCCCCATTGAGGTCTATGGGGAAAAATGCTCAAGCATGTCAAAGCAGCGGTATGGAGCTCAACGCCACCATATCGCCCGTACAAGCCTGCTTGTTGTAATTTTGTAATAGCAGAGCTATAGGGAGGTGAAATAATGCTGCATATGTGGCGGACGATAATTTCCCTATAGGGCTAAAAACTCATAATCTAGCTGTTAGAGAGTAAACCAGGATCTTGAAGCCTAACTTAGAGCCTTTGTCAACTCTTGCCATACCAACACTCATTGGCTCTCTTCTCTTCAATGTTCTCCATTTCAAGCTGCAGCAGGGTATCAACCTTGTGTCTTCCCTCTTTCTGCTCAGTCCATTGGAGTTCCTGCTGCAGACCGACACATTACTGAACTCACCACTCATTGGCAACGTATTCGCTCTCAGCTACGTTCAGCTGTCTCTAGATACAAAAAGTTTGCTGATCGTCATAGAGCTTCTGTACGTGCCATCCCAGTGGGTGAACGTGTTTGGGTCTCTACTCGACATATTAGTCTACGTCAACCCTGTCACAAATTGGGGCCTAGGTTTATCGGCCCTTACAAGGTCCTGAAAAGACTGTCTCCTGTTGCCTACAAAGTGGCCTTGCCCAAAGCCCTGCGCATACACCCAGTCTTCCACATCTCACTACTCAAGCCTTACATCAAGAATAGATATTCCTGGCTCCAAGTTCCTCCTCCTCCACTCCTGGTCCTTGGTGACCCTTAATATGAGGTAGCTAAGATCCTGGACTCCAGATACAGGCACAGACAACTGCAGTATCTGATACATTGGAAGGGTTACTCTGTGGCAGATCGTTCCTGGGGTCCTGCCCATGATGTGCATGTTCCATCTTTGGTCTCCAGATTCCATGCTTCTCATCCTTTGAGGTCGACTATGGTTCCCGGAGGGAACCCTTGAGAAGGGGGCTATGTCAAGCTGCGCCGCCCTAGCCGTTGCTAGGGGTGCAGCGTCTCCTTCCCTGCTCTTTGCCAGGGGCTGTCGTGTCCGGATGCGTGCGGCACTGACGTCATTGCCGCACACTCCTCTCTCACTGATGCCGGTCTGGACGCCTGTGGCGGGAATCCTGCACCTATGTAAGTCTTTTCAAAATGATCTATCACTGAACAAGTATATGTGCTACTTTGCGTGCTCCTGGGTGTGATAGATCATTACTGCTATATTGCCTTATTGTGTTTGAACCCTGCCTGTCTGACTACTCTGCCTGTTATACCCCTGAATTGCTGGATTGATATACTGCTGCTGAAATCTGCTTGTCTCACTACTCTACCTGTTTAACCCCTAAATTGCTGGTCTGATATACTGCTGCTGAATTCTGCTTGTCTGACTACTCTACTTGTTAACCCCAAAAATTGCTGGATTGATTTACTGCTGTTGAACTCTGCTTGCCGGACTAATCTGCCTATTAACCCCTCTTATTCTGGATTGCCTCTCTGTTGCAAAACCCTGCCTGCCTGACCATTCTAGTGCTTTGCCATTTGACTGCTTTACAATTGCCAAACCCTGCCTGCCTGACCATTCTAATGATTTACCTTGGACTGCTCTACTATTACCACTGAAGACTACCCTGTCTGTGGTGAATGCTGCTTCCCT
The DNA here is from genome assembly GCF_027579735.1 of Bombina bombina. Classification (NCBI taxonomy): domain Eukaryota; kingdom Metazoa; phylum Chordata; class Amphibia; order Anura; family Bombinatoridae; genus Bombina; species Bombina bombina. The sequence continues at coordinate 663,734,888 of NC_069499.1, forward strand.
CATCTTGCTAACTTTCTCTGCTCTGGAAAATTCCCTATATTTCCAGCTAAATACCGGGATAACAAGACTACAGGCCAAGTTCGGTCTGATAGAGGAGTATCCCACGAGCATTACAGGGTGGTTATAGTTAGAGTTATTTATGGCATGTGGATCAGGACAACATGGCTAGTTTTTTGCAAAAGGAGAGTTAATTTAAGTAGAGCATTGGCTAAACCATTTCAGATAATTGTGTTGGGAATTCATGTTGAGAGTTAATTGTAATAGGGGATCAGGTCAGCCATTGGGGTAATTGTCATGGTGGAAAGTCATGTTTGTGGTTAACTGCAAATAGGGAATAGATTTGCCAAAGATGACATTTTTTTCTGGTTGGTGAAGATAACAGTTAGGTTAACTGCAGTAAGGATCAGTACAGTGTGTTTGGTGTATTTGTGGTATTAAATGTTATATGTATGGATTTTTGCAGTATAAGTGGGTTGGGTAAGCTATTGGTATACATGTGGTGGGGAAAGTTAATTAAAGTACAGGTTGTTGATCACTTATTAGGATAGTTGCAGCATGTGGGTCAAAATGGTTATTTTTTCTGGGTCAATTGTGGTAACCAGGATTTGGAGGGTTAAGACAAGGGTTACTTGTAGTGGAATTGAGCACATATAGGGTTAATTGTTTTCACAGGTCAGCTATAATTACTTTTATTTCAATGAAGAAAGTCACACATCTCCACAACTGGAATATATATGAGAGTGTAATAGTCCAATAAAAATAAACTTCACACGACTTTAATCATAATTACTGCAGCTAACACCCTTACTGCATACAAACAAGCCTGACCTTCACACTGCATAGAAATACCATAACCAATTTGTCTCAAACCCTCCACCCAAAAAAATAAATAATTTACAACATTGTCTTTATCATCTCACTGTACTTTAATTCTAACAGTATTGACTTGAAACTCCAACTCAACTAATCCTAAGTGAAACTACTCCAAGTAAATAATTGTAATGACTGATCTGAACTTCCACTTCAACTAATCCTGAATGCAACTACCACAAGAATATACTTATAATGGCATGACCCCCAACCATCATATACCCACCACTCTATATACAGTAACTGTCTCTACACAATGTTTCCATTGGTAATCCTGATAAGTGTACCCATCCATCACCCAACCCTCCTAGACTTAAGATGAAAAAAGACAAACACAAGTTAAAATAGCCCAATATCTATAGGTTCTTGCATCTATCATCAAAATGCTCCTTTCACATCAAGTTTCTCTCCAAAGTCTGAAATTATTAAACTGATTATTTTCCATTTGCAGCACCTTCATATAAATGACCTCATTGTGTGACACTACATATTTTGAAATATTGAATTAATATTAAAATGTAATATACTTTATATGTTGTGGTTTATGATATATTTGTGACTTCTTAGAAGACAGTAGAGAAAACAGTTTCTTTAAATAAATATTTCATTTTACTCATACAGCAGCTTGGGTTTACCTCTAACCTCTCAAAGGACAATTAGGACTCACAATCAAGTAATTAAAAGAAGCATTTGTAGTAATTCTGCCCTGCAATGGTGTCATAGCATTGCTAAACTTCATTAAACCTTGATGGAGGAAGCTTATTAAAGTTTAATTAATTGCTCAAAGTGTCAAAGACCTAACCATAATTTATGGAAGTAGTGAAAGTAAATATCTTGATTAAAGTTGTTTATTGGATTTGTGATTTAACAGCAACACAGCTAATGGTCTAAAGGAGTAAACCAATTTCCTGAAACATTCAGCAGCCACAATCTCAGTGCAGTAGTTATCTAGCCCTGAGGTCACAAATGAAGTCTGTTAACTAGAGATATGTAAAGGAAATATAATGTTTTTCTCTGTACTGTAGAGAGGCTTTTCTTATAGCATAATGAGAAGCTATAGCTTTGGTCTGTCTTTCAACTTTATTTACAAAGTTACAAACTACCTCTGCTCTACCTACAACTTTACAAATTGGCTAGCCCTAGAACAAAATTTTATTTCTAAGGGGACATTTGCCCCTTAAAATATGTTTTGGGGGAAGATAATGTGATATATTTAAGATATGAACTCCCAAACCATTTTATAATTCTAAAGCAAGTATATAATACATTAATTGATGTTTTTACATCAGCTGTGCTACATCTAATGGGGTCATGTTAAGCATCATATGAAGGAAGAATATGTTCTTACAATATTCAGTTATCATGGAGTTTTTTACCTAACTGCTCTATCACAGTTACCAATATTAAATAGACTTGTGCACCGCTAAAAAAAATTGTTTAGTTTTTTTCATTTTCAATTAGTTAAAAAATAATTTTGTTTTGGTAAATTAGTTTAGTTAAGTTTAAAAAAAAATTTTTCGGCAAATTAGTTATTTTCCGTTAAATTGATTTCGGATCCGTTTGTTTTTTCGGATCCATTTGTTTTTTTTGGATCCATTCTTATTTCATATGCATTATTCTATTCTGGAGTTATAGAATAATGCATATGAATAAAGAATGGATCTGAAAAACGAAATGATACAAAAAAACGATTTAATTTAATGTAACTAATGTGCTGGCGAATGCCGAAACAAAACTATGTAAAAACGCCAAAGTCGCCCACGCCGCCACTAAATAAAGCTATTAACCCCTAAACCACCATCCCCCCACATCGCCAACACTACCTAAACCTATTAACCCCTAAACCACCGCCCCCCACATCGCTGACACTAACTAAATCACTAAATAAAGTTATTAATCCCTAAACCGCCATTCCCCGAGATCGCTGACACTAACTAAACCTATTAACCTATATTTTATAGTTACTTGGCACTCAAAAATGTTTTTAATATTTTAGATGCAATATGCATGCAGCCATTAAACAATGTATTATGCACAAGAAAAAGGAAGGACAAATGATATATATTCATAAGTCAAAGACTGGCAAGGCCGTACCAATGCAACATTTTAAACATATTTGTATTTATTGTGAAAAGAAAAATAACAAGAACCACCAATTTCAATACCATACATTTGCAGAGTATGACATCAAATACATTTATAAACATAAGCAGATTTATTTACAAAACATGCTAAAATGAAAGCTCTTAGTGCTAGATGCACGCTCCCCAGCAAATTGAACTGAAAAGTTATTGCAGCAACTTTAGGAGCACTTAGTGCCAAAGCACGCTCCAAAATAGACGGGGGTGATTTAATTACAACGAGGAGTAGCTATCCACTTCCAAATACCAAGATATGGATGTCTCACATACGGATCAGTCCCCAGGAATTATACTATTATGCAGAGGATCATATCATGATCATTTTAAAGCCACTTGCAAAAGTACCTTTTTTTCCCTTTGATCCGGTCAACCGGTATTGGAGTGATCTTATTCCACCACTGTGTAGCACATTAGTTGCATCTCTTGGAATTGTGGAGGCTTCCCAATTAACAGCACGTCAAACAAAGTTGCAATCTTGTGCACAGTGTGCAAAGTATCCAGGTAAGCTTATTCGTTACACATCAGTCACCCTCCAGTACAGCAGCTTGGACTACTTGAAGATGCGATATTGCATAAATGAGATTCAAAGTGTGTGGTCTTCACCAAACAAACACCACGTGTGTAATGCCAAATGACACGTTTCACCCCTCCCACTCAGGGGTTGGCCAGGGCTTCGTCAGATATCTGTCAATGAGTCAAACCGGATCTTTTAAAACATCCATAAGGATCCATCTTGTGCTTACTTAAAGCTATATTATATACCAGTTAAAACTGGTTTGTTGCTATGCTGTTGCTGCTTTCAAAGTAATAGTTCCAGAATAAAGAAAGATATATATTAGGTTTGTATATAATCACCAAAGTATGTATTATAGCTTTAAGTAAGCACAAAATGGATCCATATGGATGTTATAAAAGAGCTGGTTAGGTTCATTGACAGATATCTAATGAAGCCCTGGACAACCCCAGAGTGGGAGGGGCAAAAGTTAAACCTAATCTACCCATTGTCCTGAAAAGGGCATTTATATGGGCATTGCCCTTAAAAGGGCATTCAGCTCTTTTACTGCCCTTTAAAATGGCATTCAGCTCTTTTAAGATTGCCCAATAGCCCTTATCTAAAAAAAAAACCACACCCGATAAAAATCTAATACTAACCCCTCTTTAGGTAGTCACAGTTGCTGAAGTCCGACTTGAACGATCTTCATCCAGGCGGCTCCATCTTCATCCATTGAGGGACCGGCATCTTCTTCATTCCTGCGGAGGCGGAGTGGTCGATGCGCGGAGGATGAGCTCAAGGCGGAGGTCCAGGCAAAGGTCCAAGGCAGAGGTCCAGGCAGAGGTCCATCGATCCGACATGGAGGTCCTCTTCATGTGATTGTCTGCTGCACACTGAGGATTCAAATGCAAGGTACCCATTTTATACTGGTGGTACCATTGCATTCCTATTGGCTGAAAATTTTAAATCAGCCAATAGGAATTAGAGCTGCTAAAATCCTATTGGCTATTCAAATCAGCCAATAGGATTTAAGCAGCTCTCATTCCTATTAGCTGATTTGAATCAGCCAATAGGAATAAGAGCTGCTTAAATCCTATTGGTAGTTTATTATAAATTAGGGTTATTTTAGTTTTATTTTTTTGGATAATTTTGTTTCTTATTTTTTGTAATGGTAGTTTTTTTACTTTTGCAATGTTAGTTTTTTTTTGTAATGTTAGGTTTTAGTGTAAGGCAGCTTAGGTTTTACTTTTATTTCACAGCTAAGTTTGTATTTATTTTAACTAGGTAGTTAGTAAAAAATTGTTAATAACTATTTACTAACTAGTCTACCTAGTTAAAATAAATACAAACTTAACTGTGAAATAAAAACCTAGGCTACCAACAATATAACTATTAGTTATATTTAGCTAGCTTAGGTTTTATTTTTACTTCACAGGTAATTTTGTATTTAGTTTTAAATAGGTATTATTTAGTTAATCATTGTAACTTTAATGTAGGTTTATTGTAATTATGTTAAAGTTAGGGGGGGTTAGGGTTAGAGTTAGGTTTAGGTTGTCGTGATGTGGGGGCCGGCGGTTCAGGGGTTAACAGGTTAAGGTAGTGTTGGCGATGTGGGGGGTTGCGGTTTAGAGGTTAATAGGTTTAGTTAGGTTTGGCAAAGTATGGGAACTGCGGTTTAGGGGTTAATAGGTTAAGTTAGTGTTGGCAATGTGGGGGTGCGGTTTAGGGGTTAATAGGTTTAGTTTGTGTCTGCGATGTTTCGGAATGGCGGTTTTGGGGTTAATAGGTTTAGTTAGTGTCAGCGATTTCATGGAACGGTGGTTTAAGGGTTAATAGCTTTATTTAGTGATTTAGTTAGTGTGGACGATGTCGGGGGAACTGCGGTTTAGGTGTTAATAGGATAAGTTAGTGTTGGCGATGTGGGGGGGGTGCGGTTTAGGAGTTAATAGATTTAGTTTGTGTTGGCAAAGTTTTGGAATGGCGGTTTTGGGGTTAATAGGTTTAGTTAGTGTCGGTGATGTTTTGGAACAGCATTTTAGGGGTAATAGGTTTAGTTAGTGTTGGCGATTTCGGGGAACCGCTGTTTAGGGGTTAATGGCTTTATTTAGTGATTTAGTTAGTGTTGGCGATGTTGGGGAACTGTGGTTTAGGGGATTAATAGATTTAGTTAGTGTTGGCGATGTGGGGGGTGCGGTTTAGGGGTTAATAGGTTTAGGTAGTGTTGACGATATGGAGGGGATGCGGTTTAGGGGTGAATAGGTTTAGTTTGTGTCGGCGATGTTTCAGAAAAGCGTTTTATGGGTTAATAGGTTTAGTTAGTGTCAGTGATGTCGGGGAACGGTGGTTTAGGGGTTAATAGCTTTATTTAGTGAGTTAGTTAATGTCGGCGATGTCGGGGAACTTCAGTTTAGGGGTTAATAGGTTTAGTTAGTGTTGGCAATGTGGGGGGGGTGTGCTTTAGGGGTTAATAGGTTTATGTAGTGTTGGCAATGTGGAGGGGGTGCGGTTTAGGGGTTAATTGGTTTAGTTTGTGTCGGCAAAGTTTTAGAACAGCGTTTTAGGGGTTAATAGGTTTAGTTAGTGTCAGCGATGTAGGTGAATGGTGGTTTAGGGGTTAATAGCTTTATTTAGTGATTTAGACTTAGAGTTAGTTTTGGCAATGTGCAGTTTACATTAGGGACAATGAAAAATTCCCGTATATGAACAATGGATCCGAAAATTCAGAAACTAATTTATTCATTTTTGGAATTTTTCGGGATGTGTTGATTCGGAAATTTGGATGCAGAAAATCGAATTCAGCGGAAACTAAACGCACATGTCTAATATTAAATAGACACAGATATTATGGCCCTTTAACCCTAACTTTAAGTACCCTTCCCAAGTATACTTGGACTCTCTCTGTCCCAGCCTCCAAACTGCAATGAGCCCTATAATCCTGTACTCCTATAGGCATACATGGCCAAAAACACAACACCATTTTGTAGGTATAAAATTTTGGCTGCAGCTTCTTTATTAATACACGTACTTCATATTAAACAAATAAATAAACAATATAAATAATACACTTAACCCGGGACAGTATACACTCATTTTCATATAATTGCATGTAATAGACACTACTATAAAGAATAAGATGCACAGATACTGATATAAAAATACAGTATAAAACTGTTTAAAAACTTACTTAGAAGCTGTCAGTTTGGCTCTGTTGAAAAGGTAGGTGGAAAGCCCACTGCAAGTGGCAAATAAGACACTCCCCCCTCCCCCTTCTTTTGCATATGAAAAGACCCTTTACACAAACAGGAACAAGCTGGAGAAGGTAGCTGACGGTATTCACATAAAACTTTCGGGCTTGGTTAGGAGTCTGAAAATCAGAGCAATGTTATTTAAAAATAAGCAAAACTGTACATTTATTTAAAAAAAAAAAAACTTTATGGGCTATATAAATAGATCATCTACAAAACATTTATGCAAAGAAAAAATGAGTGTATAATGGCCCTTTAAGTTCAAAAACCCCTTTTACAACTTTATTGCATAGAAAACAGCAGTGATAACCCCTTAATTCTAACCAACCATAGTGTCAACAATGCCGTAACCCCCTAAAGGCTCTGGACACAACAATATCCTAGCTGAGTCCATATCTCCAACTTATCTATCTGACTCCCCAGACTTACCTCTTTTTGTTTTCCCACCACATTGGGAGCCATAAAATGATCAATTATCCCTCACCAATTAACTCTTAAACTTAAAAAGGGCTAGCATCCCTGTCAACGTCTAGCCTGATCTCATCAGTCCAATCTCACCAAACACCAAAAATCTCATTTAAACACTCTTTTATATCCAAAATAAAGTGCTTCAAGCCAAAATCATTAAGGTAAACCCCATACTCCCAATAGAACACACTGCTCTCCACATCCTCAGACTTCCAAAACAAATGAAGGACAATGTCTGACCATACAAACCTCATGGAAGGATGCAGTTCCATTAACCTGCCCAGGTCTTCTTTGATTCTCCTAAGCACCACTTTCTGTAGCAGGAAACCAACATCATTGCCTCCAGAATGAACTAACAATATATCTGGTGGTGAGCATTGCTCACCATATTCTAATACCATAGATAATACCAGTTCTCGCCTCCTCTGACACCATACCACTTCCCCTCACACTGTGTTCCAGAGAAACCCAATTTAAAGACTGTTTTCTTTTCTAGCTGCTGCTTTCTTGGACCAAAATATGAAAGAGTGCTACACCAATTATATTTTCTTACTACCTACAACATGAAAGAAAAGAATACTAAACCATCACATTCTCATAAGAATATCTCAAATTTGAGGGGAAAAAAATACATCATCTACTGCCAAGCCCCACAACCCTTTTTTATTCCTACTCACCAATTCAGAGTTCAAAATCTCCAAAAAAAAATGCCAAAATAAACGCTGTTTAAAACAATCAACTCTTGTATGTGGAAGCACACACTTTATTCAAAACTTCCATAAGTTTCTTCAACAAACAATAGGAAATAGGTCTCCTGCCATCTCAACTTTTTCCTTTTTATCTCTTTAAACCCCTCAAAACTTGCCCGGACACCAAAACTCTTTGTCACATCAGGCAGCTCAAAGAGCTTAAACCGAAAAGCTAACAATGCCTGTCATCTTTCAGAGACTGAAGGAGAAATACCTTCTTTACACCAATCCCACATCCATTCCAGTAAGACCCCCCTACCTTCTACAATATTTTTTCTGGCTAGCCACATCTCCCAAATAGCCCATAACCTGGTATAAAAATACCAAGTACCTGGGGTCAAGGATTCCCTTACCAGACATGCAAGTCCTCCTTGCCAAGGTGCCATAGAAAGTTTGGGCACTCCAACCCCTACTTTATTGTCTCCATCATATGCTTCTTAAAACGCTTCCACTGAAACCGTAACAAGGCATCAGCCACAGAATTATCTACAACAGGAATATATCTAGCATGTATTAACACATTTGCTCTCAAGCATTGTAGAATCAACACTCTCAACAGCCTTATCACTGGTGGAAAAGATGCTGTTTGGCTATTCAAAGTGCACACCACCCCATTTGTTCTTCAACTCTCTGTTCCATACAAATAGAGACACAAGTATGGGAAAAAGTTCAAGGAACACAAGATTCTTCACCAGACTCTCCTCCCAAGCTTGAGGCCACCTGGCCGCACACCACTGACCCTGAAAGAAGGCCCCAAACCAAAACCTGTGCTACATGCCGCATATATCACTAAACCCAATACCTCTTTCGAGCCTCTTTTTCCTTTAATCAAAGTTGACCCATTAAAATCCACCAGAAACCTCAGCCATAACCTCAACTCCTCCTTACGCTGTCTTAGAAGTCTCACAAAATGGTGAGAGCTGAGAACCCCTGCTGTGGCCAATGCCAATTGCTTACAAAATATACGCCCAATAGGTATAATAAGAAACTTTAGTTTGCCCAAAAATGACTGAAGATCTTTTAATGTCACCTTGGGGGCCCTCAAAAAAACATTGTATAACCCCCACTAAATCTTCAACTTTATAAGTAGGAAGTCTGCACTCTGTTCTCAAAGAATCTATGTAATACCAAGAAAACTGTAACTGGACCTTCAAACTCCTTGTAAGCTATGTGCACTCCAAATTTCTCAGACATATATGATAGAAACCATTCTCCAAGCTCAAATAATACTTTGAGTCAACCAGGCCCACAGACTCAATCAAGTCTGAGCATATACTACACTACACACTCCAAGAAAGTGCTAAAACTCTCAAATAGAGAGCAAGACACTGAGCACTACATCAGCAGGTACAAAACCACATAATACACCCCTTCAAAACAACAACCCTGCAAGTAATGCGAGGTTGGGTGAACAGGCAACAGACGGAAAGCCTCCTCATTGTCAATTTTTGCAAGGAAAACCGAATGACCTGCCTCCCTCACTAACTTGAGAGCCCGATTGAACAACACATAAGTCACTGAGGAAAGATCTTCTGGTATCTCATCATTTACAGAACCGCCATTCGGGTACAACAAATGGTGGAACTTTGGAACTTTTCCCAAAGTTGGAATAAGCAAATCATTTATCGAAGGAACGGGGGAAGTACCTGCCATCTGCCCAAACACTATTTGTTCTTTAAAATTCTCCCGGACTACCCCAGGCCATTCCGTAGCAGATTTTAGGTTTCCCCCAAAATGAACCTTACCCCCTGTAGAAGAAATAACAAAATTGTCCTGGAAGCTGCTCAGCAGCAAGGCGGCTTTTACTAGCATTTATTTTCAACAGTGTGAACCCCTTTCTGAGGTATTTTGGGCTCCCCAGCCGCCTTGGCTCTTTTAAAAAAACTTTGAGTAAGGATTAGCTCCCCTGCAACCAGAACACTCATGTCGGAAATTGCAAGACAAACCCCACTAACAGTTCTTCTCATTGTAAAAATAACAAATGCTTTTTAAGTGGTACTGGTGAACTTCCTGAAAGTGACTTGCCGAAAAGGATGAGAGTCATGATTTTTAACCACAAAACCATATTCCAATCATCTCATTTCATATTAGGTTTAACTGACAGCAATTGACCAAACTGCTCATCATAAACCCACCAAGCCATACCCCAGTATGTTCCCTGGGCCGCAGCAATTTCATCAAGATAGTAGAAAAGGGGGGGGGGGCACCCTGATCTGGGAACTTCCCTGCAAGCACACTGCTATAAATCACAAATGCCTGAAACCAGCTTGTGAAAGTTTTTGATAGGCATCTGTAATGCTTTTTTCTCTCCTTCTCTGCCTTCTTAACTGATTCCTTCTTAAGGTCATTGGGAATCTCAAAAGACTGGTCCAGTGGCAAGAGAGAAAAAAGTTTAATAAACTCTCTCTTATACATTTTTTCTTTAACTTCCACCATTAGTTGCATGCCTAATGGACCTATGGAATCGAAACAGGACTGAGACATGGCAGTATCTGCAACCTGCAGATCAGGTCCTCCAGCCATTTTGCCAGCCCCTGTCACAGGGATATCCATCCCCACCACTTGAACTCCCATGCTAGCCATATTCCCTACTTTCCCAACTGGGTCCTGGACTTCTTACCCAACTGCTAAACTCCTACCAGTTACCCCTTCTGCAGGAACTCAAACCTGCGTTATCTGATTTTTTGGTGGCAAATCAAAAGCCTCCAATTAGCCAGTAAGTCTCTTAAATTCCCCTTGTTCCCTCATGTACACGCTCACCTGTAACCGCATCTGCTGTCTGTGGGTTGTCCCTTTTGCTGCATCCAGAAGATTATGACTCTTCCACCAGGAGCCCATGAACTTGTGGCTCAGTTACTGAAAAATTGGGACTCAAAGTCTGTAAAAGTCGTGTCTCTCCTCGCTAAACTGGCTTGTGGGGACTGTCTTTGTTGACTCCACCCCCAGACATCACTAAATTTCCCATCCCAATATGCCTCCAAGGTTTTTTCCTCACCCTAAATTTCATTAGGCCAAGAAGGCCATTGCGTCACCGCTAACCCCTTGGGTGGTGGCCATGCCCAAAGAGGCCCCACCCCATCCTTAGGCCCTGCTGTAGGCCCCAAGCCATCTCTACTGACTTCTTTCTCCCAACCTCCCTAGGAACAACTTCAGAATGAAGGCCATTTTCCAAGTGAATATTATCTATCCATGAACCTGTCAGGTCAAAGGAGTCCTCAAGTGACTGTTCCTCATTTCAGAATATGCAGAAAAACCTGGCCTTGCTAGGCCGTAAATTCCTTTCCCTAATGAGGATGGCGCTAAAAAAGCTATTTTTTTCATAATAAGTAATTAAAGTGATTTAATAACACAAAAAAATCAGATGCATCTGTATAAAACATATTAATTACACAATATGTCAGTATTAAACATACATTAAAAAGTGGGATAATCGTATCCGTTATATCTATGAAAAGTCTCTCCTTGATAAATGAAACAAGTCTCTCCTTGATCAAAATGAAACAAAATAGATATTTTGACAGTCTTGTTATACACTGTATCAGTGTTCCAGATAATAATTCGGTCCTTACTCACTGTAACTGGGACCAGAAGGATCCGTTGGTGTTTGTCACAGATTATGGTCACATGACTTGTTTTAACCAAGTAGGTTTGATGGGTCGGCCAATGATGGTAGTGTATACAGATTTTAATCTCAGGTAGATTACCATATGGTAATATTAAGAATTGGAACAAACGAATGTTTTTTAACCAAAAAAGTCCATGCAGTGTTTCCTAATCTTAGCTGGGAATTCTACTACAGTAATATCTCGTCAGTGTATACACAAGATATATATAGTTACCCAGAGACTTAGTATATCTTACTAGTAGCAAGTAGCTTGGAATTCTACTACAGTGATATCTCGTCAGTGTATACACACGATATATATAGTTACCCAGAGACTTAGGGCTCGATGATTGAAAGCTCTCTGGGCTGGCGAGATTATTAATGAATGCTCGCCATACCTATTTCCCTGGTGGAATGGTCTAAAGCCATTTTTACCCTGAAAACAGGGTGTCTCGCTAAGAGGCGTATACTGCATTTTCATATGAAATGTGCACAACAAAATTCGTATTTTAAACATTACATACATGTAAATAACAAATATTTGAACCATTCACACAAAAATAAGCAGGAAAAATTGTATTGTTAAGGTGCATCAAAAATCGTAACAAAATTCTTCACCAAAAATTGTATGTTAACAAAAAAGTAAAATTAGTATGTAATTTACACAGGAATAAATCAAATTAAATATTCACAGCATAAATCGTAATTGTAGTACACTGGATGTGCAAAAATCACACAGAAATTTGAACTTATAAATACAAAATGCAAAGCGTAATTGTTGTTTTTTCGTAAAATGGGCTGAACATGGGCGTTCCATGGGCGTATATGACAATGTCTCACTAATCCCAGCATAATTCTATAAAGATTTTCTCACTGCAGATATCACCGTGTTTTCTCGCCAACTAAAAGGTGGCAAGCTTTTGTCAAAACAATATGAACACTTATAACCCCAATAGAAAAACAAATGCATACTAAAATATAGGCGAATGTAAGATGCCATAAGCAGAAAGCAGCGTAATGTGAGTTATATTGACTGCAGGATTTTAATTTTAAATTGATCCCCCTGATCCCTGCTAACTTCACACTAAGGATCAAAGTTTCCCTATCCAGCGAGCTTCATTACTTTTAATAGGAGCCATCTCGCAACTCGCAGGGACTGACCCTTTTTTACGATCAATGCACCGGGGCAGCCCTGCGAGTGTCAGCAAGAAGAAGAAGGTTAGAGCTGGCGAAGAATATATCATGGAGCTCTCAGTAACGATTGGTTGAAAAAAGTCACGTGACCATAATCTGTGACGAACACCAATGGTTCCCAGTTACAGTGAGTAAGGACCAAATTATTTTCTGGAACACTGATACAGTGAATAACAAGACTGTCAAAATGTCTATTTTGTTTCATTTTGATCAAGGAGAGACTTGTTTGATTTATCAAGGAAAGACTTTTCATAAATATAAAGGATAAGATTATCTCACTTTTTAATGTATGTTTTATACTGACATATTGTGTAATTAATATGTTTGATACGGATGCATCCAATTTTATTGTATCTTTTATTTTGTTATTAAATCACTCAAATGACTTATTATGGGAAAATAATAGCTTTTTTATCGCCTTCCTCATTTGGTACAATTGTTCTTAACTTTATCTACTTGTAAGGAGATCTAGCAGATTTTTGAGGATTGAGCATTATTTGCATAGAAGGAACTAGGTACTTGTGTGTATTTGATTACTTAGGCTGTAAATTCTTCAATGTAAAACCTGCTAAAGAAAAACTCAAGCGTGAATCACCTCACCCATCTCCCACATCAGGCAGAGAACTCAGGACCACTTGGCAGACCAAACTTCTCTGCCCCTCCAATGAACTTCCCCCTCCCTGACGCATCACCCCTTACCCCCCACCTTATGGCCTAACTAGCAATTCCGGGGATAGAGGAACAATATCCTCCTCTGAGCACTTCACCCTCCTCTTCCTCCCTATCTTCCCACCCTACTTGTGTTAAACTGAATCTCGATAAATTCTCCCAGGGGCATCCTGAACAAGCTCCCCCCATTTTGGGAATACCTAAGCCTTTGTTTCTGACAGGCTACAGGTTCCGATCCCCTAGTAGCCTGTACAACCTCTTCCCTTTGCCTTTCACTATCCTCAATTCTTGATGGGGAAGACTGCCCACCCTCCATAACAACCTCCTCTTCTCTTCTGCTCCCCTCCCCAGGACCTATAGGAAACTCAAGGCTGTTAACTACCTCAGGAGGCCATTCAACATCATCTGTCCCAACTCGAGTTATATGCCAAGCTGGGCCCTGCAGCATAATTGCTGTTCTCTGTTTGTCCCTGTCACCAGCTTTTACACCAATGCCTCCCCTCCTTCCTTTCCCTGCTACTGTGGTACATAGCCAGTTTTACACGCTGGGTGGTCCTCTCTAGCTCCTGCATGTGATACGGCACCAGGACTCCTCCTCTGCCTCCGGGAAACTCCAGCAGGCTCTGGGCTTAGCCGCTCTGAATGCCTCAACCTCCGAGAAGAACATGGCCTTGATCCTGCTCCTTTGTGTTGCCCCTTATTATTTGGCCCCTGCAGAACATCCCTTAATGTTCCCTCTAAAAAAGCCAGGTCCTTGGTGGCGGCAGCTGCACTAAGCTGCCCCAACAAATCCTCCAATGAGGCCATTACAGGAGTTTGTAATTATTGCATCTTCCCTTTTCCCTCTTAAACTTCCCTTTTATTCATTTCCAGCTGGCTCCTCCCCAAATCCGGCAACCTAACCAACCAGGGCCAGCTTCCTCCCTGGGTAAAAGTCCCCCTCCTAGGTTTTGCCTTCCGTCTGGGGGTCACCTTTTAGGGTAAACAAAATAAGAGGTAAGTGTGCATATACAGTATGTAACAAATGTATATCAATCAGATACAGTAAAAACTTTGTTTTACTGAAATCAAAAACAGCAATGAATGACATGAAACCCAAAAGTTTCTTTCATTATTCAGATAGAGCGTACAGTTTTAAACAACGTTCCTATTTACTTCTATTATCAGTTTTCTTCATTGTCTTGTTATCCTTTATTGAAGGGTTCAGCAATGCAATACTGGGAGCTAGCTGAACACATCGGTAAGCCAATAATATGAGGTATATGTGTGCAACCACCAATCAACAGCTAGTTCCCAGCTTCTGAGCTACCTAGGTATGGTTTTCAACAAAGGATACCAAAGATCAAAGCAAATTAGAAACAAAATGGAAAGTTGTTTAAAATTATATGCTCTGTCCGAATCATGAAAGAAACATTGTGGGTTTAATGTCCCTTTAAGGAATCAACTTATTGAGCAAACACACATATAATTCTTAAGTATTTTGTCACATAGAAGAAAAAAAAACATTTGAGGGAAGTAATATTTATGTTAGTGCATTCCTGCATCTTACTTAATCACATAAACAGCTTATTATCATGGTATACTTGGGTATACAACGCTTTACCTTGCACATTTCTTCATAGCATATTTTCTTTATGATATTTCACTGTGACCCTATATGTGGTACGCTCTGTGACACCTTTTGAGAGAACTATAAATTTTACCTGACACTTTTCATATGACCCACTTTATATTAGTGTTGCTCAACTCCATTACTCAAATATCTATAGCTTGATAGATTCTAAGGATGTTCCTGCCTGAACCAGATGAATCAGTCAGAAGGTAAGCAGCTTACCAGCCCAATGGAGAGTCCAATGAGATATGGATATTTGACATGACAGGTCAGGGATTACCATGTTAAATAGTCTGGTATATACAGACAGATATAAAGTGGTGAACAATACTGAATGGCTGAATTGCTGATACACAATTTGGTTGTTATTTTGGCCATTAAGTGCTCTATATCACTGCAGTGTTGGGAAATGTGGTTACAGTAATTGTCCTCCTCCTTAATCTCCATGGGGGATATCTATCAAGCCATCAACTTTCTTGAATTCGACGGCACCAATAAGCTCGCCTAACATCGCGGCCGCGGACCCGAATACGATCTCCATATCTATAAAAAAAAGCCAAAAAGTCATGCACCAATTACGGGGCGATGAGCATCCGACTGTTGTTAACAGTCATTGAGCTCGTGTCTATTCGGCTTTTTACCAACTTTAATTATACCCTGTCACTAAATGCCACCACTATAATAAAATGTTTAACCCCTATCCCGTCGCTCCCAGACGTATTAACCCCCTAAACCTCTGGCCTTCCACATCACTACCGATAACTAAAACTATTAACCCCTAAACTGCCAGTTCCCCACATCGCCATAAACTAAATTAAGCTATTAACCCCTAAACCCAACAAGCCGCTAACTTTAAATTAAAAGTACCACATCCCTATCTTAAAATAAATTTAAACTTACCTGTAGAATTAAAATAAACTATTTTTAAACTATTAATTAACCTACCCTAACTATTATACTACACTTAAATTAAACTACCAATTAAATTATCTAAATTACATATTAAAAGAAGCCTAATCCTACTTAAATTATTTAAATCTACTATTTAACCTTATTAAAAATTACTAAACTACAATAAAGAATTACATTTAAAAAGTTACAAAAAATAAAAATCTCTAAATTACGAAAAAAAAACACATTATCAAAAATAATTTTACCTGTAAAAAAAATACTAACTCCCCCCAACAGTAAAACCTACCACCCCCACAACCAACCCCCCCAAATAAAAACCCTTTCTAAAATAACCTAAGCTCCCCATTGCCCTGAAAAGGGCATTTTTATGGGCATTGCCCTTAAAAGGGCATTTAGCTCTTTTACTGCCCAGACCCTACTCTAAAAATAAAACCCACCTAAAAAAACCTTAAATAAAGCTAACACTAACCCCCGACTATCCACTTACAGATCTTGAAGTTCCACTTGAAGAATCCATCCAGCCAGCAAGAAGTCTTCATCTGGGCGGCCTCTTCCATCTTCATCCATCTGGTGAAGACTTCATCCAAACGGCATCTTCTATCTTCATCCATCTAGCGCGGAGTGGGTCCATCCTGAAGACATCTGGTGCGGAGCTCCTCTTCAATACGGTCTCGCCGTAAACTGGAACTTTAATTCAAGTGATGTCAATCAAGATGGTGTCCCTTGCATTCCTATTGGCTGAAAGCTTGCAATCAGCCAATAAGATTAGAGCTGCTAAAATCCTATTGGCTGTTCCAATCAGCCAATAGGATTTGAGCAGCTCTCATCCTATTGGCTGTTCCAATCAGCCAATAGTATGAGAGCTCAATCCTATATCAATCCTATTGGCTGATTGGAACAGTCAATAGGATGAGAGCTGCTTAAATCCAATTGGCTGATTATAAACTTTCAGCCAATAGGAATGCAAGGGATGCCATCGTGGATGACGTCACTTGCATTCATGTTCCAGTTTACGGCGGCGACCGTATTGAAGAGGAGCTCCGCACTGGATGTCTTCAGAATGGACCTGCTCCATGTCTGAGTAGGGTCTAGGCAGTAAAAGAGCTAAATGCCCTTTTAAGGGCAATGCCCATACAAATGCCCTTTTCGGGGCAATGGGGAGCTTAGGTTATTTTATTTTATTTGGGGGGATTGGTTGTGGAGGTGGTGGTTTTTACTGTTGGGGGTGTTTGTATATTTTTTTATAGGTAAAAGAGCTGATTTCTTTGGGGCAATGCCCCACAAAAAGGACCTTTTAAGGGCCATTGGTAGTTTTTTTATTTTTGATAATGTGGTTTTTTTCCGTAATTTTGTGTTTTTTATTTTTTGTAACTTAGCATTTTTTTTTGTAGTTTAGTAATTTTAATAAGGTTAAATAGTAGATTTAAATAATTTGAGTAGGGTTAGGCTTTTTTGATATGTAATTTAGTTAATTTAATTGGTAGTTTAATTTAAGTGTAGCATAATAGTTAGGGTAGGTTAATTAATAGTTTAAAAATAGTTTATTTTAATTCTACAGGTAAGTTTAAATGTATTTTAAGATAGGGATGTGTTAATTTTTATTTAAAGTTAGCAGCTTGTTACGTTTAGGGGTTAATAGCTTAAGTTAGTTTATGGCGATGAGGGGGGCTGGCGGTTTAGGGGTCAATAGGTTTAGTTAGTGGTAGGGATGTGGGAGTCAGAGGTTTAGGGGTTAATACATTTATTTAGTGGTGGCGGGGTCCGGGAGTGGCAGGATAGAGGTTAATACTTTTATTTAGGTTGCGGCTGTGTCACGGAGCGGCGGAAAAGGTGTTAATATCATTATGTAGGTGGCGGCGATGCAGGGCGGCAGATTAGGGGTGTTTAGACTCGGGGCTTATGTTAGGGTGTTAGGTATAAACGTAACTGGTTTTCTACCATAGAAATCAATGGGATATCTGGCAGCATCGAACATAAGCTTTCGCTGCTTTCAGACTCCCATTGATTCCTATGGCATCCGCGGGCTCCAGAGTGGTGGATTGAAAACCAGGTACACTGGGCCAGAATAGCGCAAGCGTACCTGTTAACTATTTGATAACTTTTAAAAAGTGTCAAATAGTGCTGAATGTGTATTCGGAACATCTGTAATGACGTAAGCTTAGATCTGTTTTGGATTGAGATCAGCGGATCATTTTTCAAATTTTGCCGGTCTGTAGGGTTTGCTAACTAGGTCGGATCAAGTTTGCAACAATTATGCTGCAGATATCACCCCATGTGTTTTATAAAGTCTGGACAGTAAAAAAGAGTGGTGACCATGAATTCCATGCTACAGCTCAATGCTTTTAGTGAATGGATTAGCAACAATATTCCCCTTACCTAATGAACCCCACTGCAAATCCCTTTTACTGTGAACAAATGCTTTACATAATACTCATCATCTCTTCACCATTCCTTCTTTTATCAGAAAAACCCCCAATACCTAACTTCCTAAAACATATCCACACAAATTGTCAAAAAGGTCCTATATTTAAAAAAGAAAAGGGTCCTTAAATTTTCCTTAACCTGCAATTTATCCTAACAATCTTTTTCAGTCTTTTTCCAGCTTCAACAAATCCACTTTTCCTTGACCCTCACATTCTGGTTCTTTAAAGATGTTTTTTTTTGTCATTTTTTTTTTTGTAATCATGATTGGTTTATGGAGTTAACCAACCAGTACTATAAATGGACAAGCTCACTGTCAAACTTGGAATCTGCTCTTCAAATTGACATATATTTAAAGGGTAGGAAACACAGATGTTCTATACCTTTTCAATTACATACATCAGATGGCCTAACTTATTTAAACATAAGTGTTTCACAGAGACAGTAATACTGTTTTTAATTATTTCAAAATACAACTAAAAATATTGATTTCACTAAATTTCAGTATTTCTTAGATCAATTAATGCTCATGAACACTTTTTATTTTTATACCTGCTCTATGAACTTCCTTATCTGATATGTGACATCCATTGTGAACTATTGCTCTGCTTGTCCTTGATATTTTAGCTGCTCTTTTGAATCTTTGAGTATGGTTTTAACCCCTTAACTGCTGA
This sequence comes from Bombina bombina, assembly GCF_027579735.1. Classification (NCBI taxonomy): domain Eukaryota; kingdom Metazoa; phylum Chordata; class Amphibia; order Anura; family Bombinatoridae; genus Bombina; species Bombina bombina. Next base: position 663,753,940 of record NC_069499.1, read on the forward strand.
ACCATTTCCAACCCTGTGCTGAGCAGATTTGGAGTTTTTAGATGCTTCTCATATTTGAGCCCTTTGTAAGCACTATTTTCCTGTGAGAGATCCACAAAATCTATACACTGTTTCTTCAGCAGACCCTGCAATTCAAAGTATACCATTACTCCATGTATATATAATGCTGTATAAGAACTTAACATAAAAATGTGCTAAAAAATATATATTTTCAATGAAAGTGTAATAAATAAGTTTGATAACAATTGTGTGTGTGTTTCTAAACACTATAGTCAAAAGAATAAGGGGTTATGCTATATATAATTTTGTTTCTAAACTCTATAGTCAAAACAAAGGGCTTATCCTATTACAAATTAGGGACTTTTGGCATATTTATCTAATTTTAATGAGCATGTAGGGGCTCCCATGAGGATCTACTCAAATAAATGAACATTTATTTTCACCAGGTGATCACTATTACCACAGTAATAACCTAAATATTAAAACTTATATAGTGTTTTCTATTTAAAGAGGGGCTTATGCGCTTTATAACATGGTGTCTTTAGATATTTTGGATGACCTACTATAAGTGTAAAAGCTTTTAAATGTATATATTTGTATTTTTTGTAAACATTATGTGTTAACTTTACTTTAAAATTGCAATACTGAGATTCTATAACTGAGCATTTCAATCACTTTTTTTTTAACATCAGTGCTTGTATGCCAATGGAATAGCACATAAACTGAGTGTGAAAGAATTAAAACACTTTCTCAAAATAAGCACTCTATAAATTCCCAGCTAAAATTAGGAATTTGATTGCACAACACCATTTTAGTAATATTGAGGTGCCTGTGGTTAGCCAAAACAGTGTATTATATTTTTATAGATATCAAGGCAGTTGAGAGTGTTTTTGCATCTGTGGGGGGAATGTTGGAGTTAAAAAGGCACAATTTCTATGCTGTAATATGTCTTTATATTATGTTTTTTTTTAAATAATTTAGGGGTTTTGACAATTTTGCAAACAGAGTATATCAAAGTAGAATGCATTTATTAAACAAAAAAAAGTTACCAAAGGGTTGCAAGACAAACTTTTTTTTAACAAATTCTAATTTGAAAATTGTTTGATGCTGAGTTTCACATCATTTTTGTCATGAAGCACAATGACCTGCTTAATGAGAGCAGTGCGTAAGTTATATTGTTTTTATATATTGAATATCATAGGAACCCATTTATTTTCTGTAGTACAAGTGCAAAAAAAACAATTTTTTTTTCTTGAAATTCTGCATAGTAAATTGAGAGATTCTAACTCCCCTCTTAGAAGGTCATCTATATTTCCTATACAATTTTATCAAAACTTTTCCCTAAAATAAGTATATGCAGAGTATTGTTAAGGGCTTAGCAATATGTATTCATTTATATCTTACATATCTAATATTATTTGATATCTATAGTAGAGGAAATGGAAACCATTATGTCCCTGGGGAGGTGTCTTTTTTCTATTGTTCCAATTGTATGGTATATACCAGTGCAATAGGAAAGCTTTATTTATTGTGCATGCTTTTGTTGTAAAATAACATAACTGTGCCTGTTCCAATCCACCCCTCAGAGGCTGGAGATCAAATTGTTATTTACCTTTTCCCATGAACTAGCATTTACTCCCCACAGGCTTCCCAGCCATGTATTCTCTTTAGGTGAATTATCAGTGTTGCTGTTCTTGACAAGCAAAACATTGTTTGCAATAGCAGTGAAGGATACTAGGTTGTTAAGGTACAGATATTATTTTGTGATAGAAATCAGCAATATGAACCTGCACAATAACTAGCAGGTTACAGGCTGCCTTTTAACTCCTATGCACCGCAAGTCTTTAACACTAAGAATATGTTGGATAAATATAAGCATGTAAATGTGTGTAATTCATATCTAGATAAAGAGTGGAAACTAGAAATTATTTAGTTCTGTTTGTTAAAGGGATACTAAACCCATTTTTTTTTTCTTTCAAGATTCAGATAGGGTATGCATTTTAAGCAACTTTTTAATTTACTCCTATTATCAATTTTACTTCAGTCTCTTGCTATCTTTAATTGAAAAAGAAGGCATCTAAGCTAAGGAGCCAGCCAATTTTTGGTTCAGACCTCTGGACAGCACTTGTTTATTGGTGGGTGCATTTAGCCACTAGTCAGCAAACACAACCCAGGTTGTGAACCAAAAACAGGCTGGCTTCTAAACTTAAATTCTTGCTTTTCAAAAAAAGATAGCAAGAGAATGAAGAAAATTGATAATAGAAGTAAAATAGAAAGTTGCTTAAAATTGCATGCTCTATCTGAATCATAAAAGAAAAAAATTGGGTTCAGCGTCCCTTTAACACAATGTGTAATAAATGTCAATAAGTAAAGGGACATCAAACTTAAATGGTTTCTTTAATGCCTGGGCACACTCTATTCACCCCTGTGCACAAGGGTTGCCATCAGGAGGTGAGAGGCATCGCTGGCTTTAGGAACCGGTTAGGCCCCAACTGCCAGAGTAGGGCAGTTTAATTCCATCACACTCACATGTGATTTGTAGGAGGAAATAGATTAGACTCTACTAGAGTAGGCTAGTGTAGTGCATCCTTGTGGCACTATATAGGGGGGGGGTCTGGGGCCACATGTTTAGAAGTGGAACTGGGACAACGCAGGAGACTCTGAAGGGACTGGCTGGCTGGCAATGGACTGAAACCCAGGGCCGGATTAATGTAGGGTCCCAGCTGATGGAGTTGCAGTACAGACTCCTAAATAGGCCCATTTCCCTCTAAGCTAGCCTAGTGCACAAGCCTTTGGAGTGGAAGTAATTTCTTATCGAAATTTGTTTTTAATGCCAGCAGAATGCACTAATGTGTGGTACTTATTTCGCTGTAGAGGGCTCAAAAAAGGGAGAATCAGTCACCACATATAGTCACAATTCCTATGTGTAGTTTATTAAAACTCTATAATAGGAGTTTAAATGTATGTGTTATACTAAAAAGCAGCAAAAAATAAACTGCTATATACAGTATATATACACATGTGTGTGTATTTTAGCCAATTACAAAAATAAAATAACCAAATTTCTGTTTGTGCATCTGATTAAATATAATTTCACATTTATTCTGCTTAAAATCTATCAAATTAAAAGATAGTCTAATTCGGAAAAATAGAAAATTTTTAATAATGTGCATTAAAACAACTTTGCAATATTCTTTCATTATTTATTTTGCCCCTTTTATCTGTAAATTATCTCTAAAAATGATGAGCTTTTCAAGTTAAAAAGAAAGGGAGGGGTTAGATGTTATCTGTAAAATGACATGTTTCATTGTTTAAAGGGATTTTAGCAGTATACACTTGTAATATAAAATATTTAAGTATGTATAGTTAAAAAAAAAACTTTGCAATATATTTTCATTATTTATTTTGTCTCCTTTTCATCTATTTTAACGATAAATTTGTTGGTTTTATAAATTTCTCTGAATTTATATAAACAAATGGGTGCCCCCATGTTTACGTTTTTTTATGTATCTATCATTCTGAGAACAATTATGGGCATATATAAAAATAGTCAATAAAAGAGAGAGTGCAAACAAGATTGTGTGGAACAAAGGATTGTTAAAGTAATTACCTAGCAGGGTTTGCAAACTCCCTTTTATTACCTGATTTATATATGTCCCTAACTATCCTCTGCAGAAGAGAGCACTGACATACTATTATTTACTAAAACTCTAAATCTTTGTTTCTATTGCTGTTGTAAACTGTCTAAACTTTTGGTAACATTAAAAATCTAGATAGACTATGATGGATAAACTATTTATTACAACCACTTAACACAGTTAACTGCAGCAATGGAAACTAGTCCTAAAAATGTGCCCCCTGATCAGTTTCCTGTCCCCATGTGCGCTACAAAGTATCCCCAGTATACCAGCAGATTGTTTTTTTGGGTTTTTTTTCAGACCTGCAATACCTATCTAAAAGGTCTTTGTGATTGATGTATTTCAATGCTCGCCACATAGTATTTTTATTGCGAGGCTGGGAGCTGGTTTCTTTTGAAATTATTAGATCTGTGACATAGTTATCGTGCGCTCAAATGTCTAAGTAATGTAATAGCAAGATTTGGTGTTAAGCTGTACATCATTTTTATTACTACAGAAAAGGCAAGTTATGACTATAGTTGACAGCTATCCAACACAAAAAAATAGACAATCTATAGGTTTCTGTCTGGGCATGATCGCAGGTCTATACCTAACCACCTACTCGATTCCACCATGTATATTTTTCACAACTATGCATTCATTTTGCCACTTGGTTGCCAGTAACAAGCAAATCAATAACAATAACAATTTTACCTCCTTAAAGGGACACTGTACCCAAAAATTTTCTTTCTTGATTCAGATTGAGCATGACATTTTAAGCAACTTTCTAATTTACTCCTATTATCAAATTTTCTTCTTTCTCTTGGTATCTTTATTTGAAATGCAAGAATGTAAGTTTAGATGCCGGCCCATTTTTGGTGAACAACCTGGGTTGTCCTTGCTGATTGGTGGATAAATTCATCCACCAATAAAAAAGTGCTGTCCAGAGTACTAAAACCAAAAAAAAGCTTAGATGCCTTCTTTTTCAAATAATGATAGCAAGAGTACGAAGAAAAATTGATAATAGGAGTAAATTAGAAAGTTGCTTAAAATTGCATGCTCTTTCTGAATTACAAAATAATTTTTTTGGGTACAGTGTCCCTTTAACTGCCCCTCCCTTTTTTCGTCTCCATATTTGTAAGTCATAGAGGCATAGGAGGTATTATACATTTAGCTAATAGTCAAAGAAGTTTAAAAAAAAGGATACTTTTTCTGAAGATTTTACTGCTAAAATACAAGACTGTCCGGTTAAATACTGAAACAAAAAGTTTCACTATAATTTTATGCAAATAGTGCAGGGCATTCACATTTTTGCTTTTTTTTTAATTTGTAAGTGTAGTTATATGTGAAAATTCATACATTTTCTTATTGCTATATTAGAAAGGCTTTTGGGTGCAATAGGCTGCGCACGCCTATGCATAAGTACTAAAGAGGTTTAAAGGGACATTCCATCCAAAATTGGAATCCCCATTGATGCATTTCAGTTTTGAATAGAAGCATTTTTGTAATGTACAAGTATTAGCAAAAATGCGCCTCATAAAAGTTATAGCTGTTTTAAAAGTGTATTTAAGTATGCACCGTGCACCAGCATTTTAAACACAGCATTGCCTGAGGTGCTTGTACCATCTAATAATGACTCAATTTGTTAATTGCTGAGATGATACAAGCCCCACTGGCACTCTGAACCGCAAGAGTATTAAAAATGCTGGTGCACTGAGAACATCTAGCTTTTTTGACAATACATGTATATTGCAAATATTTTTCTATTCAAAGATGTAATTCATCTGTGTGCATTTAATATTTGACCAGATTGTCAATTTAATGTGCCATTCATTTTCTTCTACTGAAAAACAATGGATGTTTATTCATAGACATAAAGAGGGTTGCAATTTGTTCTGGGTGAAAGGGAAATAAAGGTATATTCATCTGATAAAACAAAGCTACCTTATTCATTGTAAAATGTTTTTCAAGCATTAATAAAAAAGTAATTTCATGCAGGTTTTTTTGTGTTTAAGATCCATTTAATAGTCATTTAATAATTTAGTGACATACATACTGTTCAAGAGAAATGAAATACAAATCATAATCTTTTAAAATATTGTAACCACTATAGCAATGAATAGATTCCATTTGTGTTGTGAATCACACGCTATGCCAGTATAAATACTGACTTTACACTTAATTATTGAATTAGACTTGAAAGCACTTCAGATATTATCAAGCTGACCTACTAAATATAGTGACTGCACAGTATTTGTTAGTTAAAATTCATGTCAAGCAGAATGTTTTTCATTTATATTCAGGTAATGTAGATATTGACATTTCAAGCATTGAGGAAGTGATCAAGCTTCTGAGCTGACAGGTAGTTATAAGCTTACTTGAGATTTTCAATTGATTCAAGGCAACAATACTTATGGAAAAGCTTCAATGTGAAAAACTTAAAAGAAGGTTACATGCAGAAAGAAAAGCAGGCTATTAAAAAGTTATTTCTTTGCCCTTCCTGCTGTACTATGACACAGTCACAGAAGGGTATACTAGGAATAATATCAGTGCACTGGTTTTTCAGATTAGAATGTTGGTCATTGACCTTTTCTTTAAAGGCGGTTTTGAAGAGGATAAGTTTTCAGGAAAACATGGCTGGGATGGCAACCCTAGAGTAGTGTGGAGTGTCTTGCATGGCTTTTCACATTTTTTTTTAACTTTGAGGCAATTCTAATCCATTAGAAACCATTAGCAAACCCAGTGTGTGACTTTTCAGTGATTTTGAAGTTAAGTATTGGTAAAGTTTTCATTGATCTGATTTACAGTTGTATTCAAATTCACCATAAAACACTATTCCAATATGTCAAGTATTCTAATTCAAATGCCACCTCTTTCTTGGAACACAATATTTGGTCAATTTTAACTGTTTTAGCAATATTAACATTTTTGAGTGTCAGTTTAAGTATCAGTAAAGAAATGTTTTTGGTTTTTTATAGCTTAATAGACAAAAATATAGGACTCAAATAAGATAATGTGATTATGGGACATACTAGATCAACGTTTGTCTTCCGTTTGTAAACTATACTAAAAGAAAAATGGCATTTGAGTTGTTATCGTAAAGGTACTGTCTAATCCAAAAATGTTATTGTTTAAAAACATAGATAATCCCTGTATTAGCTATTTCCTAGTTTTGCCTAAAAAACACGTTATATAAATATACTTTATACCTCTGTGATTACCTTGTATCTAAGCCGCTGCAGACTACCCCCTTATTTCATTTCTTTTGAGAGACTTGCATTTTAGCCATAAGTATCTCCACGGAAGTGAGCACAATGCTATCTATATGGCACACATGAACTAATGCCCTCTAGCTGTGAAAAACTGTCAAATGCATACAGATAAAAGGCGGCCTTTAGGGCTTAAAATTTAGCATATGAGCCTACCTAGGTTTAGCTTTCAACAAAGAATACCAAGAGAAAAAAAAGAAAATTTGATGATAAAAGTAAATTGGAAAGTTGTTTAAAATTACATGCCCTATCTGAATCATGAAGGTTTAATTTTGACTAAACTGTCCCTTTATTTACTGGTAAAAATCGACATTATAAAATGCTGGAAGGGAGGCGCCTGTTGGGCCTATCAGGAAAAAAAGTGTGATAAGGGCAGCGCATGCACCTTTAGACACACATGCAAATTTTGTACAGGATCCCATCCAGGGGCCAATTGCAATAAAAGAAAAGATGGAGGCAACAACAGTAGAGCCCCCGGATCATTTACTGCTCAGAAGGGTGGAAACCCCAGTGAGGGTCCACGCGCTTAAGCCCTGGCTGTTGGCCTACCCAGATCAGGCCACGGCCAGAATGCTATGGGAGGGGTTTTCATTTGGAATTAGGATTCCACTATTTCAAAGGGTGCAGGGAGCACATATGCAGAGAAATTTGTTGTCTGCATACCAACACCCTGAGGTGGTATTGGAAAAAATCAATAAAGAGGTATCCCTGGGCCGCATGGCTGGCCCATTTCCTAACCCACCGCTAAAAGGTTTAACCATATCCCCTTTGGGTGTGGTCCCAAAGAAAGATAAAGGGAAATTTAGACTTATCCAGCATCTTTCTTATCCGAAAGGCACTTCTGTCAATGAAGCAATTGACCCCCAACTAAGCTCCGTGCGCAATCAATCATTTGATAGCGCTCTGGACTTGGTTAGACAGGCTGGAAAAGGCGCTCTACTCGCAAAATTGGACATAGAGTCTGCCTTCCGGTTGTTGCCTCTCCACCCTTCAGTTTTCCCTCTTATGGGATGTAAATTTCAGGGTTTGTACTACGTGGATCGCTGCCTCCCTATGGGATGCTCCCTGTCATGTGTGCTTTTTGAAGCATTTAGCTCATTCCTACACTGGGTGGTTGCCAGTGAGGCAGGCAGTGAGGCAATAGTGCATTACCTAGACGACTTCCTCCTTGTGGGTGGATCTGAGTACCTCTCGCAGAGGACAAAACACAGGGCCCCGCGACATGTTTAGTTTTCCTGGGCATTGAAATTGACACATTGGAAACGGTCTGTAGGTTGCCCACTGACAAAATTGAAGCAATGCTGGAGGCGGTTCGTGCGGCCGTTTCAAAGAGGGCCCTTTCCTTGAAGCAGTTGCAATCATTGCTAGGGCTCCTTAATTTCGCTTGCAAGGTAATACCTACGGGCAGGATCTTTAATCATAGGCTGGAAAGACAACTGAGTGGAAGAACGAAACCTACTCAGAGGATTCGCCTCTGGCGGATCTGAGGGTCTGGGAGGTTTTTCTAAAATCCTTCAATGGCGTGCGTGTCTGGCGCTCAGACCCCATATCTAGTCAACTGTTACATCTTTTTACGGATGCGGCAGGATCACATGGGTACGGTGCTTACTTCCGGGGGGAATGGAGCGCAGAGCCTTGGCCGGCCTCCTGGTACCTCCGGGGTTTCACCCGTAACCTAACCCTCCTGGAGCTTTTTCCCATAGTCCTGTCAGTGGAACTCTGGGGATCAAGATTCTCAAACAAGACTATAATATTCTGGACTGACAACACCAGTGTTGTCTTTGCAATTAACAACCTGTCGGCCACCTTGGCCATGGTGGTAATGCTACTGAGGCACCTGGTATTGCGTTGCCTGGAACTCAACATTCAGTTCCAGGCGAAGCATGTGCCGGGTGTCAATAATTTGGTAGCAGACGCCCTGTCCAGATTTGAGTGGGATAATTTTTGACGCTTAGTTCCTAACGCATCACCAGTGGGTTTACGTTGTCCTGATTTTCTTTGGCAGCTGGTCGCTCCTGGGTAGCCCTATTGCCAATCGTACGTTCTTCCTTAGCCCCCTCCACCTGGCGCACTTACTTGAAACTCTGGAACGAATGGGACCAGTTTTGCCGGTCCAGGGGCATGGATGCCGCACAAGGGAACATTGCATCTCTGTGTGATTGGTTGGTGAGTCTTCACAACATAGGCACGCGTCAGGGTTCACTCCAGTCAAAATTAGCTGCATTGTCATTATTTATAAAGCTCTGGGGCTCCCGGATCCAACTAACTCATTCTTCATTCGGCAAGTTGTAAAAGGGTGGGGCAGGATCTATCCAAGGCAACCTGATTCTAGGGAACCCATCACACAAAACCGCCTAGATAAGATGATATTGTCGCTTGATAGCTCATGCTACTCCCCATTTGAGGCATCACTGTTTAAGGCAGCGTTTGCGCTGGCCTTTGCGGCCGCCCTTCGGCTGAGTGAGTTAGTAGCCCCCTCTAAGCGTGCGGCAGGTCGCGGAGTTCAAGTGGAGCATGTGAGGCCGTTGACTCCCTGCTCCTTTTTATTCCGCGCTCAAAAACGCAGTCAGGCAAGGGCGCTTGGCTGCACATTGCGCCCAGGCCGGGCAGCATTTCCTGTCCAATAGCGGTTATGAACAGTTATTTAGCTTTGCGCCCTTCTTTGCCAGGACAGTTTTTTATCCACGCTGATGGATCAGCTCTTTCTAAATTCCAGTTCGGTAGGGTCTTGAAGCAAGCAGCGGCGAACGTAGGTTTTAGACAGCAGTAGGATCGCCCCTCATTCCTTTAGAATAGGGGCGGCGACGCAGGCCGCAAGCGTAGGTCGCTCCAGCGAGGACATAAAGCGGATGGGTCGTGGTACGGCACGAAGCCATCTCAGCCGACAGAACTGAGCTCTATCGTAGAGATAAGGTCCATTTATCAGACGTAGGGTTGGATATTTTTATAAAGGATATCCAGGGAGCTATTTCATCCTTCCTGTAAGTCAGGTTGTGGTGGTGGCGGCAAGTCCATTTTTAATGCTCCTTGTGGCGGGAGGTCACGGTCCTGTTGCGCAGGAAAAGGTCGCTAGGGGTGAGTCGTGGCCATAAATGGGAGGGGTGGTAGGCCTCAAGTGCACGTGGGGTAACCTCCCTCTCTCCCCATTGGGGGATGGTCACGTGATCTCTGCAACCCCTCAGCGTCATTTCCTTTGAGCAGAGACCCCTCTGCTGCTCGTTCCCTTTGGGCCGTTGACCTCCTTTGCTGTTCTGGGCTTATATAGTCTATGCCGCCATTTCCGGTTCTGTTGGTTAAAAGTTATATAGTTAGTTTTAATAAAAATTTGACCGTGACGGTTAAAATTTTTCCCATTTAAGAATGTGTCTGCGTCTTTATTTATTCACAATGGTTTATGTTACAAGTTACTAAGTTAAGTTAGTTAAGTTAAGTTAAGATTGTTCTTCTACACTCCTGGAAACGCCCCGGTAAGCATTTAATCCCTTATAATTATTTAAGGTTTCAGTTAAGTGTTTGGGCATTAAAAATTGTTTATTGTAAAATTGCAGTTAATTGTATGAAACAAGAGTATAAATATAAATACCATGCCAATTGCAATATAGAAGTATTCATATTGTTCTCTATTTAATAAAGACAACTTCTGCCCCTCGGAACTCGCTGATTTTGTACTCTACTGTTTTGTTCATGCTCATTTAAAATGCTAGCAGAGGGATTTCATCTCTAATCTTTTGTATCACTCTTCACAATTCCTCCACTGAAGTGTAAATTGCATAATAATATATCACTGAATCAATAATGAAAGAGAAAGAACCCACATAGAACAAGACAACAACTAGACAAAAGTGACGTCCTACTGTTAGCGCGTGAGATATTTAAATATCGTGCCTGCGATAACTTGTGCGCATACAAGTTAAAAGTAAATGTGACCGCACAACTGCAAACAAAATTTGCGAAGTCCTCGCGTAAAGGGTTAGGGCTAAATACAAAGTTGCACCAAACACAACATAAATACATTAAAATAAAAAAGTTACACTTGTATATACAATATATAATAACAAGTATTCATATAAATATTAAAGGGGTAGTCTACTCCAGAATTTTTATTGTTTAAAAAGATAGATAATCCCTTTATTACGCATTCCCCAATTTTGCATAACCAACACTATTATATTAATACACTATTTACATCTGTGATTACCTTATATCTAAGCCTTTGCAAACAGCCCCTTATTTATTTTCTATTGACAAACTTGCATTTTAGCCAATCAGTGCTGACTTTATTGGAGTGAGCACAATGTTATCTATGGACAACATAAGAAGACAGAAGAGCCACATGACCCAATATTGTTTGAGTGAATGACAAACATTATGTGGTAGATACACTCACATTGGTGCCGAAGGAGTGAGCTGGGATCAAAACAGTCACCCAGCAGACTGACCTCCGGTGTGTGTTCAGCAATCTGTGAATAATGTAAACACAAGAGAACACCAATATGGCCTAGTATTGTTTGAATATGTGAGATAAGATGTAATAGAATTGCACTCACATTTAGTAGAGCACCTCCCTTGATGCATTAGAGGCAAACTGGGATCAAACAGTTACCCAGTAGACTGACCCCCGGTGTGGCAGGAACTTCCCAGCAGTCAAAGTGCCAAGTGGTACATAGGATAATAAAATGTACAGCAGCAGGTGGTAAGTCCAAAACTTACTTTATTTAAAATAAATAAAAACTAGCAACACGTTTCTCAGCCAACCGCTGGCTGTTTCATCAGGCTTAATACAATTGATAATAAAGACTTGCTATACAGTATATGCCATACAAATTATCCTATACAATAGGCAACACTTGAGGTGGATGTTACCCAATTAAGTGTGTCATAATAAGTGATGAAAACAAACCATATGTAACAAAATTGTTTGAAAATGTGACAAAATCATGGATGCACAAAAATAAATACAATAAATGATCATTGTGACATATTGTGACATATTATCAACTTAGTTATAACACATAATAAAACCTATGACAAGAAGAGTTATCATTTAGCAGATTGCCAACTTGAGTTAACTAACAAAATTCCCTTATAACAAAACATTGAGTCAGGTAAACCAAGACCTCTTACTAAATCAGATATGATCTCTAAGCTCTTTTTTGACTAGACTGTCCCTTTAATAAAAAATAAGTATAAGGGTTAAAAGGTATATGGTATTTGACATGGTATTTGAATGGAAAGGGCTTTAATATATATATATATATATATATATATATATATATATATATATATATATATATATATATATATATACATATGTATATATATATATATATATATATACATAAACATTTCTAAATATGTGTATGCATGTATATATGCCTATGCATATATGTGTACACGTGTATTTATGTTAATATGCATATATATGTATGTGTATATATATATATATATATATATATATATACATGTATAGACATATATGCATATGTATATATACTTTAGAACTCTTTCCACTAAAATACCTTAAATAATAAAAAAATCCTTTACTTTCAATTGTAATATTTATTAATCTGTTTCACTTTGTATGTCATGTCAATGTTTTACATTCCAATGTTCTTCACATAGTGGAAAAATATATATATATATTTTTATATATATATATATATATATATATATATATATATATATATATATATATATATATATATATATATATATATATATATATATATATAAAACACGGAAGGGAACTGCACTCCAAGACTGGACCAGGTACACATCCAGTGACTCAGCAAGATCCCAGCCCTGGGTGCTAAAAAGCACTCCAAAAAAGCTGTGATGTCACCAGAGCAACAGGCAGTTAACCCCAGTCCGGAATGGGTGCAAGAAACAAGTTGTTTGGCTTTGTAAGCTTGCATGGTGTGGCTGTGTTAGGGACTCAGCTTTTCCCATTTGGCCAGATTCGGTAACTAACCTTTCCAGTTGTGATTTTATCTTAGCTGTAAGCTAGCTGGTGAGTGCTGGGTGTCTCTATGTGTTATATCTATATATCTATATATATATATATATATATATATATATATATATATATATATAAACAAGCAACAGACCACTATAATCCAGCAACAGGTTATTTACTCATAAAAATAAAAAATGTCAGCAGAAAACAGAAAGGTTAGTGACAAAATTATCAAATAAATTATTCTCTTGAGTAAAAAAAAGCAACATCCTATCAGAAAGCAAAGACAGTGAATATATTGAAATTTACTTATTCCATGGAATAGTTCATACTGCAGCAGTTCAGTGCGGGTACACAGTAACCAACTAATTGCAGGAAGGCATTTGTAATCCAATAATAATAAAGGGAGCAGTCGCAAAGAATACAATACTGCCAATTCTGTCGATCTCCCATATATCACCAAACGATTTGTAGCCTTTAATGGATTACACAGCGATTTACTCTGATATCATGGCTCAGTCACATAGGTCAGGGATTCGCTTATATATATTAGAGATTCCTTATCCAGTCTCCCAATAAGCATACAATGGCAGTTACATGTCACCCTGTAGGTTACTGGCAATCATAAAGGGTATATCAATGGATTCAACCATCAATCACCACCAAAGTCCCTTATAGCATACAATGGCACAATTCGAATGACCTTACAGGTCACTGCCAGTTCTGACGAATGGTGTGTATCTGTAAGTAAGCTCACGAGTTAACTTCCTCGGTGTCGATAATAACAGAGGTTTCCAACGAAACTCTGCGATCTCCAAATCTTCTGCCTGACACTTAACTCACATGAAGGCACATAAGTGACAGGCACACCTGGTTTCAGAATCTTTATGTTGTAAATCCATTTATATTCCTTTTGTAAAAGTTTCTGATCAAGATTACTACCCCTATTTCTAATCTCTACTAATTCTAGATCCCTAAATTTAAGGATATCTTGATTCATTAATGAGGATTTAAGAACAAAAATTGTGGAAAAGCATGGATAATCTCAAGGTTACAAGTCCATCTCCAGAGATCTTAATGTTCCTGTGTCCACTCTGCGCAACATTGTCAAGAAGTTTACAGCCCATGACACTGTAACTAATCTCCCTAGACATGGACGAAAGAGAAAAATGTATCAAAGATTGCAACAAAGGATTGTTCGAATAGTGGATTAATAACCTTAATTAACTTCCAGACAAATTCAAGCTGACCTTCAGGCACAGGGTACAAATGGGTCAGCTCACACTATACATCGCCATCTGAATGAAAAGGGATGCTATGATAGGAGACTCAGGAGGACCCCACTGCTGACACATAAACATAAAAAAGCCAGATTGGAGTTTGCCAAAACTCACCTGAGGAAGCCAAAATCCTTTTTGGAAGAATGTGCTGTGGACAGACAAAATAAAATTACAACTTTTTGGTAAAGCCCATCATTCTCCTGTTTTCAGAAAAAGAAATGAGGCTTTTAAAGAAAAGAATACAGTCCCTGCAGTCAAACATAGTGGAGGTTCACTTAGGTTTTGGGGTTGCTTTGCTGCTTCAAGCACTGGATGTCTTTAATGTGTCCATGGCATTATGAAATCTGAAGCCTTCCAAAGAAATCGGTGTTGCAATGTAGGGCCCAGTGTCAGAAAGTTGGGTCTCCATCAGAGGTCATGGGTCTTACAGCAGGACAATGACCCAGTAGAGAGGTCTATGTGTAAGAAACAGTAAAAGAGTGTTAGGAGCGCCTAGGGGCTGAAGTGTGCAAACAGTATAAATGTATTAAACCAACAAAGTACTAAAAAAAAAATGCATAAAAATACAAATCACGATAACAGTACAGATGGAATATATCGACAATGGGAAATGAGTACAATATTGGTACAATCACTTAAAAAGAGAATATATATATATATATATATATATATATATAATCAAATTAACAGCAGGGAACCAGCACACCATAAGCTTCAACCGCCGGGGGGGCTATGGATCCAAACATCTAGATCAGTCTCTGTCTGAAGCATTGGAACTTACCCAAGATCAAGCGTTAGTCAAGGTTGACAGAGATAAGAGTGATCAGAAAATAATCTTTACGACCACATTCTCACCTGAGAAACTACAGTTCTCCAACATTTTGAAAGAACATTGGGATATCTTATCAAGTGATAAATCCCTCCCTTTCGCTTCCTGTGTAACACCACTGGTCGGCTTCAAACGTGGGAGATCATTAAAGGACATGCTGTTGAGACCGGATAATGCTGAGAGTTACAGGCCGAGCACCTGGTTGAGTGAAAACCAAGAAGGGTTGCTTCCGCTGCAGTGGATGTACTACCTGTGGTGGCTTAACCCAGAGTAACACTTTTCTACATCCTTGGTCGAATAAAAAATTCTATATCCAGCATAGGGTCACTTGCACGACCACATACATTATTTATCTGCTACACTGCCCGTGTGGCAGGTTTTATGTGGGCAAGACCCAAGATGACCTCAGGACAAGGATGGCAAACCACCAGTCAGCAATTCGACTGGCAATTAAGTCCGGTGATTCGGACCAGCCGGTGGCTCGCCATTTTTGCACTAGTGGTCATTCGGTGTCTGATCTCAGATATATCATTATCGACCATGTTCCAAAAAACGCCAGGGGTGGGGACAGAGCCAGATGTTTACTACAACGTGAGTCCCAGTGGATTTTTAATTTGGATACTATGTATCCAAAGGGACTCAATGTCCATTTGGACTATCAGTGTTTTCTATGAAAATTGTAGTAGATGAATGTTCCCTGTCTCCTAGTATGTAGTTTCAGCTTATGATATATTGTAGACCCAAAGGGATTAGCTTTAATGTTAATGTGACATATAGTTAACAATTTCTGTAAGGGTTGCAGTACTGAGTACCAATAGTTACAACTATGTGTTTATTATTAGGTATTAGGTGTTCAGTAGGGTATGCAGCAATCGGTTCCCCACAGAAATCATTGAAGTAAACTGTTTAGGACTACAGTGCTAAATACTCTAACATGACCATATTACCAGCCTCTGAAATTGATTTAGCATGTAACTAAATGACTATGCAAACTTAATAGTATAGTATAGCACGTGAATATGACCATCTGAACAAGCTTTGATAGTTATTGTACACTCTAATTTAGGATTCAGGTCAGCATGTATTGTGAACACATCAGGTAGTCAGCTTTGATTATGTGCTTAACTCTATTTAGTGGATATACAGTAGTTCTCCTTATTTGTACAAAGTAAAGCAAAGAGGAAAGTGGTAAACTCTGTATAAAATCATTTAAATACACTTAGTTTTGAATACTGCAGAGGGTTGATCATTCATGGTCCTGTAATATGGTCTGGGGGATTTAGTTATTTTTTAATACTATTACCGCTAGTGATGCTCTATTTCTACATTAGCCTAGCCTGTAGGGATGGTGTGTTTTTAGGCGTTGTCGGTATCTCTCCATGACTACCCTTGCACGTAATGCTGTGTTTTTAATTATGCACATTTTTTTTTGGTTTTGCTTTTACAGTGTGTCCCCGTTGGCTCTCCCTACATCCGGGCGCGCATGCGCAGTTGCGCAACACGGACACTGGGAGACTGATGGCGGCATCTCACGGTGGTGGTAAGTGGGTTTATAAGGTGCTGTATTATCATTGTTATATAAGTGGTCTGAGGACGGGGACCCCGAAAACGTTTACCAATAAAGGTGGTTGTAAACGGAGAGTGCCTTCCCTGCTATTTTTGAGTATATATATATGTATATATATATATATATGTATATATACTGTATATATATAGCAAAACAGACCGCACTCCAGACATAAAAAGCAACAACCCAGAGTGCAGCAAAGGAAAAGTGGAAAAGGAAAGGAATTGTACAATAAAGTGACTTTTTGGGAAAAATATTCCCATTGTAGTGCGCTTTCCTTTACCACTATATATATATATATATATATATATATATATATATATATATATATATATAATACAAATAAAAATAAGTGTACACTAGAAGGTGTCAGTGACCCTGATCCACTATAGAAAAAGGAATAGTGGGGGATGAAGCCTAGCCACGCTGGATGATGGCTGCACATTGTTAGAGCTCTGCAGTCCCTAGTACCCACATATAAAGTTAAGTGCATCTCTCTGCAACAATACCCTCGAAAGTGCTTGTCTGGTGAGTTGCTGGCACAGCACCAACTATTATAGTCCATAGTGCCTTTGAGATAATGTTCCCTAAACCGGATAGAAGATTGACCTGCCGGCTGATACCGAGTGAAGATCAGTGGGGCCTACCTGGATTTGCCACGTAGCTACTGAGGCATCTCTTGATCCTGTGCTAAGAGACATGGACCCAGAGCTCCCATCAGTTTATAAGTCCTGATCCGTGTCGGACACCAGCCGCAATAGGCTCTGTGGACGGATCCTTACAGGCACCAGCCCGCGATTGGTGGTGTACTGCGTGGGGCAAGCGACCTTGCAGTAGTGGTTGGAGATTTCAGCTGATCAACCTCTTGACAAGGGGAGATGGCAATCGCTTCACAACAGCTGCAGCAGGGGTATTAAGGAATAGCTCATTTATGGGCTGAGCCAGACTGCTTCCCTCAGAACAGCACAGTGTGGAGCTGACCCGCACAGCCATCCTGACTCACAGCTATTCCCCAGATCATACAGGATGAACCCAGGCTGTATGTAGTAACCAGGTACTGGAAATAGTATTATTACATACCCTACACATAACGCTCCCCCACTATATGGCTCACAAGCTAAAATAGCTCCTTATAAACCTCCAAACAATAGATCAAAGCCTGAAGTATTAAAGGATGCACCATAGATACTGCTCTGTATCTAAAATTACTCTGCTGCTGGTATAAAGGAGTAAATAAGGACTAGGACATTTGTGCAACGTGGGGAAGACATTTCACATTAGTTGAGAGCTGAGGCTCCCTCATATCTAAGTTACAAAGAAGCATATAGACCCTTCTGCATCAGTTTCACCCTCTTTGGAGATCTATATCTTCATTCACAAGCTATACTCATTGTGATGCCAAATAAAAGGTCTGCTAGGCCATCCAGTGGCTCACAGTCTACCAACATGGACTGCTACCTGATCTCAACAGACCTATCCCCCTGCCCCAGTAAAGACCCTCAGGCATCCCGCAAACAAATGTTTGCCGCCCAGGTACATAATGCAGAACCAGCTCACTATAATGATATAACTAAAGAAGACCTCTCCTTTAAAGAGGACATCAAAGAAGCCCTGTTTGGTCTGAGACACATGTTTGGAGAACTTAAAAAAAAATAATTGCAGTTGATAAAAGGGTCACTCAGATAGAGGAAAAGCCTTTGCTCAGATTTGCAACATCAATCAAGCTGTATGCAATCCCAAGAAGTGGCAGTACAGAATCTTATGGAACACATAGATGACCTTGAAAATAGGAGCAGAAGGAACAATCTGCGTCTCTATGGCATTCCAGAATCAGTGACCCCTCCAGTCCTGCACCAATATATCCAAGAGCTATTTAAGTTCATCAAAAATACACCGTCAGCAGCAGAGATCCAGATAGAGCAGGCTCATTGGGCATAACGCCCTAAACCACCTTTTAGAGCACCTCCTAGAGATATCATTGTTAAGCTTCTTTCCTTTAAGGATAAATAAGACATCCTCAAGCATGCTAGAACCAGGTATGTGCTAACATATGAGGGAGCTGAAGTACAAATATTTACCGATCTATGTCCTCCAAAAAAGAAGGGATCTATGATTCATTACCATGGTCCTTAAAGAGGAGAAAATTCCTTACAGATGGGGTTCCCTACGTGCATCATTGCCATCAAAGATAATTATTCTGCTGTCTACAGAGCTGCAGCAGATTTACCAGCCTTCAATTAAACATTGTGAACGAATATCCGCCCCCCACCTTCTGCAACAGGGTCAGTTTCTGATAGGCCCAGAGCAGGTCTCAATATACATGAGCACAAGCCAGGATGAAAATCGGTAGAGAAGAATAAAGCTTTTCTGATACGACCGGCCAATTTACATGAACTGTGTGCTACATCCATAGTGGACTGCAGGCGACTGTACAGCTAAATTTATACTTGTTTTTTCTTTAGTGTAACAGTGTGTTTACCTTCCTCCCAGTTTTGACCACCGTTAAGTGGTAAAGGTTGTTAATTTTATCTTAATAGCCATACAGGCTTAGATACCAGTTATATGTTTGCACTAGAGGGTGGGATCCATTGTAGTAATTATAGCCTATTTTCCATATACCACAAAGATCTTCTATTTACTTATGAATGATCACAGTCTTAATGTTTTGACACTTTGGAGATTACACAAGCTGGAAAGTAGCTACAGGTTCAAAGTTATGATACATAAGCTGTACCACAGTGTTAGTCTGCCCGCCAAATTTTGGACCCACTTGCTGGTGTAGGTATAAAGATATGCTTCATATTATAATTTGTGTTCATGTTACACCACGCTGTAGTTAGCACTATTTCACCTATTGCGGTCCTTGAGTTATATGTTCAGACATGTACAAGCACAATTATTTAACTAAGGTTGCACTTACTTACAAATGTATATTTTTAAAGTTTATATTTCAATATGTGAGAGTACAGGAATTACTACCCCTGATTTTGTTTTTGGTATAATGACCTTGCATTGCAGATCTAGAAATGTTTATTAGAGAAAACTACAACTACATGATTTGCTACCCCTTCACTCCCCGCAATTATCCGCTATTCAATTTTTTTTAGACTACTTCAAGTAGTCCAAGTATTCATTAAACACCCCTGTCTTTTCTCTCTCCCTCACCTCACCCTAATCTTTCCTCTAACACTCCTTCCCACCTTTCCGTCTTCTTATCCCACAGCTGTGATCTAGCGTCCCCTCCTTCCCTCCCTAACTCCCCCCCTTTTTTTTTTCTCTTCCTCTCTCCTCTCACAAATAGCCCCCCGATGAAACCATATAAAAAATTTGCCATTGGAGCTTGTCACCATTAATGTCAAAGGCTTTAACAACCCTGGGAAATGCTCTAGTTACTCGGGAATTTAACAGAATGGGGGAAGACATTATATTTTTCAAGGAAACACATTTTCCTAAATCTCGGGAACCCAAGTGGTTTAATTGACATTACCCTATTGCATACTTTGCTTCTGGCCCTTCAAAAAAAATGGAGTGGGTATCCTTTTCCCATTCCAGCTGTCTCAGGCTTTTAGGAACCCAATGCTGGCCAATAACCTTGGCTAATTTATATTTCCCCAACCAATCCCAGTCTGCCTTCTTTAAGAGCTTCTTATGGAGGTTGTTGGAGGTGCAGACAGGCATCCTATTTTTGGGTGGAGACCCTGAACCCTGTATTAGACACATCAGATGTTGTCTCCAGCACTCCTCTCAAAGTCATTAGGCACTTGAAAAACTAACTTAGAGAACTGGTCTTACACAAAATTTGGCGCACACTGCACCCCACCATGAAGGACTTTTTATTCTCATCCACACACGAAATACACCCAATTTGACTACTTTTTTATGGCCCAGCAGGCTTCTCTATCACTTTGGGCAGCAGCATTAAATCAATGATATGGTCTGACTATGCCCCAGTTAGTTGCTAAGTTTTGTGGCCTAATGTTCCAATCACACCATATGTGTGGAGGCTAGACGATTCCTTGCTAAACGACCTTCTCCTAAAAACAGAACTACACAAATCTCTGGAGGAATACTTTTGCCTCAATGCAGATGAGTCCATGCAATACACCACAGTATGGGAGGCAATCAAGTGCGTCCTCAAAGGCAAGCTAATGAGACATAAAGCCAATCTTAATAAAAATAGAAAGGAACAATATAAAACACTCCTAGACCAGGTCACCCTAAGCGAATAGGCTAATAAGGATCATCCAAGAGATGAAACACTGCAGAACACCTTAATCCAGGATAGGACAAACCTCCTGCACTTTTTACAGGAGGAATACCAAAAGAAAACCTTGCTACTTAGGCAGCAATTTTTTGAACAGGACGGGAAAGTTCCTAGCGCGAGCTATTGCACGCAATAAACTTAAGTCCTATGTTTATGAGGTATCTGACCATCACAGGATTAATCATACAGATGGTCTATCGATTGCTAATGAAATTGGTGACTTTTATAAATCCCTATATAATATTCATACACCGAAACTTGGGGAGAAAGAACTTCTCCCTTGGCCATGCTCAGATAAAAAAATTCTAGAAACCCTCTCGAATGTTAATATTCCGAAGCTGGCGAAAGAAGACACAGACCTGTTAGAGGCCCCCCTCACAATAGAACAGATCTTAGCAGCAGTCAAATATATGCTGGTGGGCAAAAGCTCAGGCCCAGGTGGCTAAGTACTATAAAACTTTTTTTGACATCTTAACGCCCCAACTACTCCTCATCTTTAACCAGTTATACGAGAGACCATCTCTTCCTAGTACAATGTTAGATTCTCACATTACCGTGATCCCCAAACTGGATAAACCTACAACAAACCAAAAGTTACAGACCCAAATCCCTGCTAAACTCGAAAGTGAAGATCTTGGCCAAAGTCTTAGCTAATAGATTGAGTAGGTTTCTACCCTAGTTGGTTTCCATGGATCAGGTGGGGTTTATTCCTCACGACAACACCCATAAGGTGGCGCAATTAATCGCTCATGCCCATAACAAATCTATCCCTCTGGTGGTGTTTTTCCTCTCCTGTAACTCTATTTTGGTATGTGAATATATTCCTTGTCACTCAGCAAAGTATTCACTGCACTCTAGTGTTTTTCCTCTGCTGTAACTCTATTTTGGTATGTGAATATATTCCTTGTCACTCTGCAAAGTATTCACTGCACTCTGGTGTTTTTTCCTCTCCTGTAACTCTATTTTGGTATCTGAATATATTCCTTGTCACTCTGCAAAGTATTCACTGCACTCTGGTGTTTTTCCTCTCCTGTAACTCTATTTTGGTATGTGAATATATTCCTTGTCACTCTGCAAAGTATTCACTGCACTCTGATGTTTTTCCTCTCCTGTAACTCTCTTTTGGCATGTGAATATATTCCTTGTCACTCTACAAAGTATTCACTGCACTCTGCTGTTTTTCCTTTCCTGTAACTCTATTTTGGTATGTGAATATATTCCTTGTCACTCTGCAAAGTATTCACTGCACTCTGGTGTTTTTCCTCTCCTGTAACTCTATTTTGGTATGTGAATATATTCGTTGTCACTCTGCAAAGTATTCACTGCACTCTGATGTTTTTCCTCTCCTGTAACTCTCTTTTGGCATGTGAATATATTCATTGTCACTCTGCAAAGTATTCACTGCACTCTGGTGTTTTTCCTCTCCTGTAACTCTATTTTGTTATGTGAATATATTCCTTGACACTCTGCAAAGTATTCACTGCACTCTGATGTTTTCACTCTCCTGTAACTCTATTTTGGTATGTGAATATTTACATAGAGCAAATGATTTTAGTTTGTCAATTTAGTCCTACATTTGTTGTACTATTATCCAATGTCTTACTTCCAATGTTTTGTTAATTGCCATGTGATGCTCAATCCTTATCAACACTTGCTATTATTCTAAAATTTATAGCTGTCTTATGCCACAGTTTCAACCCCCTCCAAATGTTATTGTCTGTTTACTTAACATCTCACCCTGACCAGACCAGAATCAATAGCAATCAACTAAATTTAGTGGACTCAGCTAACTGCTCTGCCTGCATATATTTCACACTAGTTTGGACATTTTATAAGTGAGAAATTAACAATAGAATTATACAATAATTAAAGGGACAGTCTAGGCCAAAATAAACTTTCATGATTTAGATAGAGCATGTAATTTTAAAAATTTTTCCAATTTACTTTTATCACCAATTTTGCTTTGTTCTCTTGGTATTCTTAGTTGAAAGCTTAACCTAGGAGGTTCATATGCTAATTTCTTAGACCTTGAAGACCACCTCTTTCAGATTGCATTTTAACAGTTTTTCACCACTAGAGGGTGTTAGTTCACGTATTTCATATAGATAACACTGTGCTTGTGCACGAGAAGTTATCTGGGAGCAGGCACTGATTGGCTAGACTGCAAGTCTGTCAAAAGAACTGAAAAAAGGGGCAGTTTGCAGAGGCTTAGATACAAGATAATCACAGAGGTTAAAAGTATATTATTATAACTGTGTTAGTTATGCAAAACTGGGAAATGGGTAATAAAGGGATTATCTATCTTTTAAAACAATAAAAATTCTGGTGTAGACTGTCCCTTTAAGTGAACATTTTATAAGTGAGGCATTAACAATAGAATTATACAAGAATTAAGTGAACATTTTATAAGTGAGGCATTAACAATAGAATTATACAAGAATTGAACAAGGATTGGGCAAGGGGGAAGACACAAGGCAAGTATTTTTGTAAAATTATGTGTCATATACCTTTTTGATTTCTAATGCAATTATTACTGTAATTCTGTGTCTTATGTGCTTAACTGGTTCCCACTTTTGTAAAAATGCTCAATATATTCATAATCATTTTTGCTACCTCTTGTCTCTATAACAAACTACATTATTCAATTACTCCTTCTCCTTCTCCACCTGCACTGTTCATTAGCCCATCTCTCTTAAACTCCCATTACTTTTGTACTCATGAACTTTACCTATTCCTAAGCACTCTCTCTCCCCCCTGCAGCTCGTCTCTAAAGCAGTCTCACTACTGCAAATCCATATCTCATCTCATGTCACTCTCCCTCTTGCTTTTACATACTGCTGGTACTTTTAGAAAATACCCTTTTAACCTCAAGGGGAAGATGGGAAAAAACTCGAGATGACAATCTCAGACCTTACTCCAGATAGACCTATGTACTGGATAATGTAGTGCCTAATGCCAATTATAATATATTAGAAGTAGAGAGAAATAGAACAGGGGCATTAATATGGCACACTTGGGGGATTGACATCTCTTAACAAATTAGGTAGGTGATTGTGTGGTTTGGTACTATGTAATTAGTTTAAAACTTAACATTTATTATTTATTTATTGATTAGATAAAAAAATAGTTATACTCAGTGGTGTGGACCATGCCACTATATGTTAAAAAATCCATTCACATACATATAAAAGAAAATCAAAATAACTAAAAATTAAAGAAAAAATAATTAAAGAAAATATAATTTATATACAAGCACTGCTGACTCTCTGTATGAGGAGTAACCTCCTACAAGTTGCACAATTAAATATATAGTATTAGGGTAAAGGTATCGTTATACTATGGTTTCTATAATTGCCCGCTGCAAGCTAGGGTGGAGGTATTTGAGAAGAAGTACTGTTATCGATAATGCTTTTATGCCTTAGGTCAATTAAACTGTAAGTACTTCTAACACTCTCCTATTCCCAAAGCCAGCTTATTTTCAACCGTTAAAGGTGCCCTAAAAGAGGGCCAACAATTATGCCAAAAGACGATAGTCAAAGGATAGTATTATAAATAACCTTAACCCAATTTTCTATCAATATCCCATAGGAAAACAGAGAGCGCAGTGCGAACGGCCTAACGCGCGTTTCGCATACGCTTTTTCAAAGGCTGACCCGATCACCTCCCGGGATTTCCTTATGTAGGCCCTCAGACCAATCCTAGTCCATTATTCTAACTGACGCGTCTAATCGTCCAATTGCGGATGATCTTCTGCGATTGGTTCAAAACGAGGGTGTGTGCCGTTAAGCTAATAGCGTGCGGTTGGATACAGATGAGGGCGTAAGTACGCTCCTTATCATATCGCTCCATCCCGGACTCCACTGGAAACGGCATATAGATATAAAAGGGGATAGCAAACAGACAAACACCCGTTGCTCATCTTAACAGTGTATCTGCATGTATATACTTTGATCGTTCAGACTCATTGGGTTAAATATGTGATGCTGAGCCATAAATAAATTCTGCAGTTCCATAATCCCAATATTCAAGTTAGGTATATTACACTTTACCCAATATTGAATATATAGGTTTTAGTGATTACCATTACTGTATGCATTAATGCATGTTGATATGCATAACTCCATTAAAATCTTATTGCTTATATCGGTAAGGAAGTATTTTATAAATGCATATTCAGAGGAGTGTTAATCACTATTTATAGCTTTTTCTCTAAAAACGTATTCACTTTTTAACCTGTGCCTTACGTTTATGTAGTATTGCTAGTAATTACTACTGAATAAATTTCAAATACCCCACTCTATATTCATTCCATATATGATTCTTATATAAACACATAAGTAACAGTAGATATGAGTTTATATTGCTATACCTCCAGTGGTTAGGTTACAAGGACTGAAATGATGATATACAATTATATTGAAAATCTCACAGGTATAGTGAATGGGATCCATACTAGGTAACAGTAGATCTAGAATTGTATTGCTTTAACTTAAATAGTTAGGCTTCAAAGAGCTCAAAAAATTGAATACACAATTACATTCACATATTTAAGAGTGTCACAGGTATAGTGAAAAAGATCCATAATAATCTCCCTAAGGGGTCTCAGGATTTTAAGTCTGACACTAGCTGCATAGTTGAGTTAGATAGTTAACAATTCTTCTAATATTCATGCAAGTTACACATTATCCAGATGTTAGTTGAAATACTAGATTTTATCTATTTCAGACTTATTTACAATCATATGTTGATTCCAGGGGTCAGTATGGCATAACTTTTTGGGAATTTTAATCTAGGAATGCACTAAAAGTTAAAGTTTCATTGAGCCCCTTAGGACTCATACTTTGCATTCTAAAGATCCATTTTGTCTCTGCTTTGAGTAGTGCTTCTTCTTACAGTTGCATTCAATACAATAGATAATATTTTTGCTCCTACAATTATAGAAGTCGTTCATTACGATCACTCCAGATGGAAAGATATTCATCTGCTTTGCATTCAGTATGTATGGGCAGAATTTGCATGTTCCACATGCATATGTTCCCAAAAAGTCTTTTCTTTTTTTAGGAGTATTCTTAACAAAATGACTCTTCGTTATCTTGTCCCTAATAGTAGGGGCTCTTCTCCAGCTCATTGCAATATTGTCGCCAATGCACTGGGATAAATCCTCGTCTGTTTTTAAAATATGTACATGCATGTTCAGTATGTCCTTTCTTTCCTTATGTGCAGTATTGAAAGTACTGACAAATCTAACTTTGTTATCCATGTTGATTTTGGATTTAGGTTTCAACAGATGTGCTCTGTCCGTATGGAGGGCTCTGTGATATGTCTTTTTTAGGATACTGTTTGGGTATCCTCTTGTTTTTAATCTCTTTTTCATATCCATTGCCTGATTTTTAAAGTCAATAATATCAGAACAATTACGCCTTAACCTAAGAAATTCCCCAAAGGGTATGGCTTTCTTGGTGGCTGGATTATCTACTTTTAAGAATTTTACTTCTTTTTCATCAATCAGGTTATCTTTCTTGGCATCACCGACTAAGGTTTCATACATTTTCAGGTAGTCCTCACTAGGATTACTCCATAAAAATTTGTAACATTTTGTGTCGCCTAGCTGTTTCATTGCTTCCGTGATGTACATAGGTACCGGCCAGATGACAATATTGTCAGTTAGAATAATGGACTAGGATTGGTCTGAGGACCTACATAAGGAAATCCCGGGAGGTGATCGGGTCAGCCTTTGAAAAAGCGTATGCGAAACGCGCGTTAGGCCGTTCGCATTGCGCTCTCTGTTTTCCTATGGGATATTGATAGAAAATTGGGTTAAGGTTATTTATAATACTATACTTTGACTATCGTCTTTTGGCATAATTGTTGGCCCTCTTTTAGGGCACCTTTAACGGTTGAAAATAAGCTGGCTTTGGGAATAGGAGAGTGTTAGAAGTACTTACAGTTTAATTGACCTAAGGCATAAAAGCATTATCGATAACAGTACTTCTTCTCAAATACCTCCACCCTAGCTTGCAGCGGGCAATTATAGAAACCATAGTATAACGATACCTTTACCCTAATACTATATATTTAATTGTGCAACTTGTAGGAGGTTACTCCTCATACAGAGAGTCAGCAGTGCTTGTATATAAATTATTTTTTCTTTAATTATTTTTTCTTTAATTTTTAGTTATTTTGATTTTCTTTTTCTTTTATATGTATGTGAATGGATTTTTTAACATATAGTGGCATGGTCCACACCACTGAGTATAACTATTTTTTTATCTAATCAATAAATAAATAATAAATGTTAAGTTTTAAACTAATTACATAGTACCAAACCACACAATCACCTACCTAATTTGTTAAGAGATGTCAATCCCCCAAGTGTGCCATATTAATGCCCCTGTTCTATTTCTCTCTACTTCTAATATATTATAATTGGCATTAGGCACTACCTTATCCAGTACATAGGTCTATCTGGAGTAAGGTCTGAGATTGTCATCTCGAGTTCTTTCCCACCTTCCCCTTGAGGTTAAAAGGGTATTTTCTAAAAGTACTTAAAATTGACTATTCAGTAGTCTTCTTCTATAAACTGGGAAATAATTATGGCTTCCATCAATTTGATGGAGGATTTCCTTAATCGCGAAAAAGACAGAAAAGCAAACATAGATAAAACATTTGCTAACTTTACAGCAGAGGGTGTTAATAAAAATAACTTTGAAGATTGGGAATCAGGCCTGAATATTCTAGGTGAACTGCTAAGGAAACTTACAAGGTCTATATGGAATAAAAGCACCTATGACCGTTACCTAGCGAAACACATAATACCTAGAGGCCTAAGAGTTAGACTCTTCCCAAGCTTTAGCTTTCATATAGAGAGCTATAGAAGGAGATGGGAACAAGCCCTTATCTCTTGCTCAGAGATCTTAGTCGCAATTCTCTCAGATTATGAGACAGAGATTGTGGAAGAACTGAATAAAGAGATCTCTGACATCACTGTTAAACTTAAAAACTTTGAAAGTCTGGAAGATTTTAAAACAGCATATAAAAATCTGAGAGGAGAACTAGACGACAAAGAGAAGGAGATAATTAAGACCAAATGTGCCAAGCTAAGCAGGGATATTAAGGATTTTGAACAGGGAAGAGTCTTTACATGGGATGAAAGGAATCCCAGACGTAGAAGAAACTTAGTACCATCAAAAACAAATAGGGAGGATGTCTCTACATCAGAATATGAGTCCTCAGCAGGGGAAGAGGGGGCAGAAGGTTTTTCAGGCAGAACCCTACTGGTACCAAGTGCAAGTGATAGACAAACTCTTCTCTCAAAAAAGGAGAAAGAGGGCAAACCCAAAGAAAAGGAAAAAGCAAAAGAAGGGGGAGGGGAGAACAGAACTCAATTTGAGAAACAGAACGGGATGGGGGTACAGGAACAACGACAAAACCAGGGAGGATTGGTCGAGATGACCGAGATGGTAAACTCAGACACATTGGAAATAATTAATTTGTCTGACAGAGTCCTATCACCCCAACATAAAAGTATACTTGGTAGAGGCTTGTCCTTTTCCCCTTCTAACAACCCTGATTTCTTTGAGATAATAAAAGATATTAATCTTTTCGCCAGAAAACTAGCACTCAAAAAAATGTACACAAAGCACAATGATAATGATGAAGAGACGCAAGCCATTATGGATCTTGTGACACTACTTGAAGACAATGAAATGACAATACCTAACACTCCAGATTGGCACAAGAAACTTACAAAAAAGTCCACATTTATGCCACAACTTTCCTCTTTTCCACAGATAGAAATATTTTTAAAAGTAGTCTGCAGAGATATTTTGAACCTAAGAGAAAAAGATTGGAGTAATCTAAGCAGAGAAGAAAAGTGGGCATTGAATGACATCCAAAAATGGGATGATGTGATCATCAAGCCATCTGATAAGGGAGGCAATATTGTCATCTGGCCTGTACCTATGTACATCATGGAAGCAATGAAACAGCTAGGCGACACAAAGTGTTACAAATTTTTATGGAGTAATCCTAGTGAGGACTACCTGAAAATGTATGAAACCTTAGTCGGTGATGCCAAGAAAGATAACCTGATTGATGAAAAAGAAGTAAAATTCTTAAAAGTAGATAATCCTAAAATTGCTACTTTTTATTTACTACCAAAGATACACAAAAACAAACAGACACTCCCTGGCAGACCAATTGTGGCAGGCATTGGCAGTCTCTGTGAACAGGCATCAAGATATTTGGATTTGAGATTAAGAAATATTGTTCTAACATTACCCTCATACACGAGAGACACGATGGATGTATTGAGTAAAATTGAGGACATGACACTAGAAGATGATATGTTCTTAGCAACTTGTGACGTGGAGTCCCTCTACACGTCAATTGAACATCACTGGAGTTGTCATGCAGTCAATTATTTTCTTCAAATGGAAACAACAGAACATACTCCTAAAAATACATTTCTAGTCAAATTACTCAAATTTGTACTGAGCCATAACTTCTTTGTCTTTAATGACAAATTCTTCCTGCAAATTCGAGGAACAGCCATGGGCACAGCCTGTGCCCCCACCTATGCGAACATATACTTAGGGTGGTGGGAGCGAGAATTTGTTTTTGGAATGGATATGGAAAGATATGCGGACAATATTGTCTTGTGGCTCAGGTACATAGATGACGTCTTCCTAATTTGGAAAGGTGACATATCCCTATTCAAAGAATTTATTGGAATCCTCAACACCAACAATTTGAATTTACGTCTAACATATGAAATCAATCATGAAAGTTTTACTTTCCTTGATTTGAAAATCTCGAGAGATATGTTTGGTCAGATCAAATCAGACCTCTATAGGAAGGAAACTGCTACGAACTCAATATTGAATTTCCAAAGTGCACATCATCCAGCCACCAAGAAAGCCATACCCTTTGGGGAATTTCTTAGGTTAAGGCGTAATTGTTCTGATATTATGACTTTAAAAATCAGGCAATGGATATGAAAAAGAGATTAAAAACAAGAGGATTCCCAAACAGTATCCTAAAAAAGGCATATCACAGAGCCCTCCATACGGACAGAGCACATCTGTTGAAACCTAAATCCAAAATCAACATGGATAACAAAGTTAGATTTGTCAGTACTTTCAATACTGCACATAAGGAAATAAAGGACATACTGAACACGCATGTACATATTTTAAAAACAGACGAGGATTTATCCCAGTGCATTGGCGACAATATTGCAATGAGCTGCAGAAGAGCCCCTACTATTAGGGACAAGATAACGAAGAGTCATTTTGTTAAGAATACTCCTAAAAAAAGAAAATACTTTTTGGGAACATATGCATGTGGAACATGCAAATTCTGCCCATACATACTGAATGTAAAGCAGATGAATATCTTTCCATCTGGAGTGATCGTAATGAACGACTTCTATAATTGTAGGAGCAAAAATATTATCTATTGTATTGAATGCAACTGTAAGAAGAAATATGTAGGTATGTCGACACGTGAATTCAGAAGACGTCTGGGCGAACATGTATGCAACATCAAAAATGCAAGGAATGATTTGGAACATGACAAAAAATTGACTACAGTGGCAAGACATTTTCTAGAAAAACATGACTGCAAACCAGAATTGCAAAGTTGGATTTTCCAGAAAGTCTCACTAGGAATAAGAGGGGGGAATATCGAGAAAGCACTACTCAAAACAGAGACGAAATGGATCTTTAGAATGCAAAGTATGAGTCCTAAGGGGCTCAATGAAACTTTAAAGGATTACTTTCTGTTATAATTTTTAAGCTAAATAACTAACATATTATAGTTAATAAACATTAATTAAAACCTACTGACCTATATTTTCTCCAAAACAAAGTTTCATAACGTTCTAAAAGTTATATCTTTTATTCGCCGATGATGTCACGTTATCCTGCCCACTATTTTCAGCACTGCATGTTCAAAATACTTAAACCAATAACTTTGTGTTTAAAGCGCCATTTTGAAACCTAGGTATTGTAAACGGATTGGTACAGAGCAAAAGATACCCACGGAGTGGGTTTGGAAAACAATTAAATTTGCAGACAAAATTTCTGACATACGGTAGAGATATGTTAATGAAATGCTATTGATAAAAAGCGTATTTGGGGTAGTTAGTTAGCAACAGGCATAGAAAATATTTACTTACAGTGGCCCTTTAACTTTTAGTGCATTCCTAGATTAAAATTCCCAAAAAGTTATGCCATACTGACCCCTGGAACCAACATATGATTGTAAATAAGTCTGAAATAGATAAAATCTAGTATTTCAACTAACATCTGGATAATGTGTAACTTGCATGAATATTAGAAGAATTGTTAACTATCTAACTCAACTATGCAGCTAGTGTCAGACTTAAAATCCTGAGACCCCTTAGGGAGATTATTATGGATCTTTTTCACTATACCTGTGACACTCTTAAATATGTGAATATAATTGTGTATTCAATTTTTTGAGCTCTTTGAAGCCTAACTATTTAAGTTAAAGCAATACAATTCTAGATCTACTGTTACCTAGTATGGATCCCATTCACTATACCTGTGAAATTTTCAATATAATTGTATATCATCATTTCAGTCCTTGTAACCTAACCACTGGAGGTATAGCAATATAAACTCATATCTACTGTTACTTATGTGTTTATATAAAAATCATATATGGAATGAATATAGAGTGGGGTATTTGAAATTTATTCAGTAGTAATTACTAGCAATACTACATAAACATAAGGCACAGGTTAAAAAGTGAATCAGTTTTTAGAGAAAAAGCTATAAATAGTGATTAACACTCCTCTGAATATGCATTTATAAAATACTTCCTTACCGATATAAGCAATAAGATTTTAATGGAGTTATGCATATCAACATGCATTAATGCATACAGTAATGGTAATCACTAAAACCTATATATTCAATATTGGGTAAATTGTAATATACCTAACTTGAATATTGGGATTATGGAACTGCAGAATTTATTTATGGCTCAGCATCACATATTTAACCCAATGAGTCTGAACGATCAAAGTATATACATGCAGATACACTGTTAAGATGAGCAACGGGTGTTTGTCTGTTTACTATCCCCTTTTATATCTATATGCCGTTTCCAGTGGAGTCCGGGATGGAGCGATATGATAAGGAGCGTACTTACGCCCTCATCTGTATCCAACCGCACGCTATTGGTTTAACGGCACACACCCTCGTTTTGAACCAATCGCAGAAGATCATCCGCGATTGGACGATTAGACGCGTCAGTTAGAATAATGGACTAGGATTGGTCTGAGGACCTACATAAGGAAATCCCGGGAGGGGATCGGGTCAGCCTTTGAAAAAGCGTATGCGAAACGCGCGTTAGGCCGTTCGCACTGCGCTCTCTGTTTTCCTATGGGATATTGATAGAAAATTGGGTTAAGGTTATTTATAATACTATCCTTTGACTATCGTCTTTTGGCATAATTGTTGGCCCTCTTTTAGGGCACCTTTAACGGTTGAAAATAAGCTGGCTTTGGGAATAGGAGAGTGTTAGAAGTACTTACAGTTTAATTGACCTAAGGCATAAAAGCATTATCGATAACAGTACTTCTTCTCAAATACCTCCACCCTAGCTTGCAGCGGGCAATTATAGAAACCATAGTATAACGATACCTTTACCCTAATACTATATATTTAATTGTGCAACTTGTAGGAGGTTACTCCTCATACAGAGAGTCAGCAGTGCTTGTATATAAATTATTTTTTCTTTAATTATTTTTTCTTTAATTTTTAGTTATTTTGATTTTCTTTTTCTTTTATATGTATGTGAATGGATTTTTTAACATATAGTGGCATGGTCCACACCACTGAGTATAACTATTTTTTTATCTAATCAATAAATAAATAATAAATGTTAAGTTTTAAACTAATTACATAGTACCACACCACACAATCACCTACCTAATTTGTTAAGAGATGTCAATCCCCTAAGTGTGCCATATTAATGCCCCTGTTCTATTTCTCTCTACTTCTAATACATACTGCTGGTGACATATCCCCCAATCCTGGTCCTCAACCACTGCCTAGCCATGCACATCCATGTGTACCGTCCCATAGACTCAGAAAACAAAACTCTGCAAACCTTACTCGCATTCCTCTTGCATCAAAAACCACTACCCCTTTCACTTGCACACTTTGGATCTCTAGCTCTGTTTGCAACAAGCTCACTTCTATACATAACCTCTTCATCTCCCGCTCCCTCAACCTTCTGGCCCTAAAAGAAACCTGGCTCACTCCACTTCAGCCACACTCCTAGGTCTGGTAATAGACAAGGAGGTGTTGTAGGTATTTTACTTTCCTCTCGTTGCACCTTTCAACAAATACATTCCATCTCTTCCCTCACATTTCCCTCATTCGAAACCCAAATTATTTGCTTATTCTCCCCTCTGTACGTGTTGCAGTCATATACCGACCCCCTGGCTCCTCCACTCAATTTCTAGATCACTTGGCTGCCTGGCTGTTATGAGCACTGTCTCTTTAAGAGGAGACAAGCACTTCTACCCTATATTAACTCCCTCCTACCTCATATCCTTGCTTGACTAATGTTGCACATTTCCTGTTCCAGAGGGACTGCATCTTATCCAGCCTTTACTGCTATATAGGAGTATCACATTACCAGCAATCACTCTCTTGAAACTTAGCTCAGCTTCACAGCTGTCACAGAGCTGTGAGTTTTCCTCCTCCCACCTACTTCTAGAAAGTATCCCAGCTTCCTGTGCCTAACAACTTCATTCACCTCATTCACCTCTGACACGCTGTGTCAGTCGAGCTGCAATTCATCTCAAGCCTTTCACTTCTACTACTGCTTACTTAGCAGCATCTCTGCTCAAGCTACTCTCAGTAAGTCACTGGAGAACAGTACACATGCTGTGCAGCAAGATACTGTGATTACATAGAGGTAAGACTTTTCCATTTTTAAGCTTGTCTCTGCTGTTTCATTAATGACTGAGTTAGCTTGTTTTGTTTTATTGAGCCACAAATCCAACTCTGTGTAACAACTTAACCCGTGGGAATCTTAACCATAGAATCCAGGTCTATTCACATAGCTTTGTGGCATTTTCATATTAAGTTGTTAGTACATCACCAACTTATATTTTGTTCTGTGATTTACTTCCTAACTGCTCAAAATAATTCACCTATGTGTTTATAAGTTGTTCATCTATCAGCATATTTAAATATTTTACTGCTGCTCCATTATTTATTTTCATGCTTTATGGTTGCAAGATCCTTTTGTAACCATAAAGCTAAAATACCTGCTGGTGATTATTATTACAACTATATTAAAACGTTATATATCTGTTTATATTCTCAGCTACAAATATACACATCAACAAAACAGAACCTCTAAGGGGGTATTGTACTTGTTATTACACACAATCTTGTGAGAGGTCATTGCACTGACTTCCTTATTTCCTTTCCTCAGACACCCCTGCCCTCATTATTGGCGACTTCAACATCCCTCTTGACAATCCCACTGCCTCATCTGCAAAACAACTTCTGCAACTCACTTCCTCTTTCGGTCTGTCACAATGGACTGATTCTCCCACTCACAAAGATGGTCACTCTCTTGACCTGATCTTTAGCTATCGATGCACTCTCTCAAACTTCACAAACTCCCCCTTTCCTCTTTCTGACCACCATCTCCTTACTTGCAACATATCATCCCTCCTTCTACTCCTCAAGCCAAACTTCACAGAAGCATTATGTCATTTGATCATCAACAGCTTGCTAATTCCCTCAAACCTCTCCTCTCATCCTTCTCCTCCTTTTCCTGCCCTGAACAATCTATCTGTCACTATAATTCCACCCTTATATCCGTCCTTGACAATCTCGCCCCTCTTACCATAGCTCGGAAATCACACACTCAACCTCAGCCCTGGCATACTCCTCTGACACGGTACCTACGCAGATGTTCCCGTACTGCTAAACGCACTGGAGAAAATCTCGGAGTTCAGCTGATTTTCTTCATTACAAATTAATCTTGAACTCCTACTTATTCTGCCCTTAATCTCCATAAGCAACACTACTTCTCTACTCTTATCTCTAATATTTCTTTAAACCCCAAACATCTGTTCTCCACTTTCAATACTCTCCTCTGCCCTCCCCCACCTCCTAATACAACTTCTCTGTCAGCTCAAGACTTTGCCAGCCACTTCAATAACAACATCGACTCCATCAGAAATGAAATCAGCTCTCAACATAATTCCATTCTCTATCCCCCTCAAATGCTCTCACTCAACCACAACCCACATAACCTTAAACTTAGCTCATTCTCCCCTGTTACTGAGGAAGAAGTTTCAGCACTTATACTGTGCTCTCACCTCACTACCTGTCCCCTTTATCCTATCCCCTCACAGCTACTCCCCTCCCTCTCTGCTACCCTTACCCCTATACTAACACACATTTTCAACCTCTCCCTCAGCACCAGTATATTTCCCTCATCGCTGAAACAGGCACTGGTCACACCTATCCTCAAAAATCTTCCCTTGATACTACCTCCCCATCCAACTACTGCCCTATTTCCCTCCTCCCTCTTGCCTCAAAGCTTATCGAAAAACTAGTATATGCACGCCTATCCCATTTCCTTACATTACTCCCTTCTTGACCCACTGCAATCTGGATTTCATCCCCATCACTCCACAGAGACTGCTATTGTTAAGGTTACCAATGACCTACTTACAGCAAAATCAAAATGCCACTTCTCTCTGCTTATCCTCCTTGATCTGTCCACAGCCTTTGGCGCTGTTGAACATCCTCTTTTGCTCCAAACCCTCCAATCCTTCGGCATCTGTGACACAGCCCTTTCGTGGCTCTCTTCCTTTCTGTCAAACCATACCTTAGTGTAGCCTTCTCTGGGGCCTCCTCTTCCCGTCACCACTTTCTGTCGGACTACCCCAAGGCTCTGTCCTTGGTCCCCTTCTCTTCTCAATCTACACGTCATCACTAGGTTCCCTAATAAAGTCCCATGGTTTTCAATATCATTTATATGCTGACGACACCTAAATCTACCTCTCTGCACCAGACCTATCTCCTTCCTTGCTAACCCATGTCACTAACTGTCTTTCTCACATCTCTTCCTGGATGTCCTCTCACTACCTCAAGCTAAATCTCCACCTCCAAAATCTCCACCCCCAATCTCTTCATAACTGTTGACAACTCCATCATTACTGCTACCGCGCATGCCTGATGTCTCGGGTCACATTTGACTCAGATCTTTCACTCCTCACATTCAGTCCTTGACTAAAGCCTGCCACTTCCACCTTAAAACATCTCTAAAATTAGACACTTCCTTACACAAGACATAACTAA
Source organism: Bombina bombina (assembly GCF_027579735.1). Classification (NCBI taxonomy): domain Eukaryota; kingdom Metazoa; phylum Chordata; class Amphibia; order Anura; family Bombinatoridae; genus Bombina; species Bombina bombina. The sequence continues at coordinate 663,790,093 of NC_069499.1, forward strand.
GATTTTAATCCACTCTCTTATTCTTTCCCGCCTTGATTACTGCAACTCTGTCCTCTCTGGTCTCCCCACCTGCTGCCTAGCTCCTTTACAATCCATAATGAATGCCTCTGCCAGACTCATCTTTTTTACACATCGTTCTTCCTCTGCTGCACCTCTCTGCCAATCCCTTCACTGGCTTCCTCTTGCCTCTAGGATCAAACACAAAATTCTCACTCTGACATACAAAGCCCTCAACTGCACTGCTCCCCCCTATATCTCAGACCTTGTCTCCAGATACTTTCCCTCCCGTCCCCTTCGCTCTGCTCATGACCTCCTACTCTCCTCCTCTCTGGTTACCTCATCACACTCCCATTTGCAGGACTTTTCCAGACTGGCTCCCATCTAGTGGAACTATCTGCCTTGCTCCACAAGACTCCCCTAGCTTTGAAAGCTTCAAGCACTCCCCAAAGACTCTACTGTTCAGGGATGCATACAACCTATGCTAACCTTACTTTATACCAGTTCCACTCCTCCATTGCTATCCCCTGAACCCCCTTAGCATGTAAGCCTAAGAGCCCAGCTGTTTGTAGATCACCTTCTTAAGAGCTGACTACAACAGTGCAACTCTTGGCATGGTCCGCTACCCATTTGATCCCTATAATTGTTTTGTTGTACTCCCCCTTTGTTTATAGCACTGCGGAATCTGTTGGTGCTCTACAAATAACCGATAATAATAATAATAATAATAATAATATCCCCCTAGTGTTAGTTTTAACAGACGCTGAGAAGGCCTTTGACCGGGACAACTGGTCTTTCATGCGCCTTACTCTGATTAAATTGGGATTTGGTCCCAACTTCGTTAGTCGAGTACTCTCACTATACTCCTCACCTAACGGTAAGGTCAAAGACAACGGTATGCTCTCTAAATCTTTCAAAATCAATAATGGAATGGGGCAGGTATGCCCCCTATCTCCACTTCTATTTGCCCTCACAATCGAGGTTTTGGCTTGTAGGATTCGGGCTAATCCGAGACTAAAGTGTGTCACAGTGGGCCATACAGAACACAAACTCGCGATGTACACTGATGATATCCTTTTAACGATATCTGATACGATCCCATCATTACGGGCGTCAATGACCAAGTTTGCGGAATATGGGGCGGTTTCGGATTTCCTCCTTAACCCTTTAAAATCAGAGATACTAAACATTACGGAACATACCAGAATTTTTTATTCCCCTCCGCTCACAATGTCCCATCAAAATTGCCCCTCGCACTCGGAAATATTTGGGTATCACCCTCACTCCTATAATTAAAGAACTAGTAGAGCAGAACTATAAACATATTAGAGATGAGCAAATAACAAAGTGATGAGCTGCACCAAAGTTCTTCTTTAAAATTACTTTATTGTGGGTCACAAAAACTTCTCCAGGGAAGTATACTGTTATAACAACAAGGAAGGGGGCTTGGTGGTGTGTGTGGATGACACCCAAAGAGCTATTGCTGACGCGTTTCAGCCAATAGGGCCGTAGTCGTAGCATGAAGCTTTTAATCTCAACTACCTTTAAATACCTAGTGCACAATTGTGATTGGATAAAAACATTTATCCTGGGCGTTATCCAGAACACACCTAATTAGTCCAGTTTAACATACATCGGTTCTAAATAGAAACAATTGTTACATACTGTTTAACTAGTCACAAAAATTATAAATTATCATTGCAATGATAATTTCTAATTTTTGTGACTAGTTAAACAGTATGTAACAATTGTTTCTATTTAGAACCGATGTATGTTAAACTGGACTAATTAGGTGTGTTCTGGATAACGCCCAGGATAAATGTTTTTATCCAATCACAATTGTGCACTAGGTATTTAAAGGTAGTTGAGATTAAGAGCTTCATGCTACGACTACGGCCCTATCGGCTGAAACGCGTCAGCAATAGCTCTTTGGGTGTCATCCACACACACCACCAAGCCCCCTTCCTTGTTGTTATAACAGTATACTTCCCTGGAGAAGTTTTTGTGACCCACAATAAAGTAATTTTAAAGAAGAACTTTGGTGCAGCTCATAACTTTGTTATTTGGTATTCGAGAAACGGAGCAAGCACATTGACACTTCTACATCCGCTAACTGATTAAGCCAGCACCTGAGATTGATCTGACGGCGAAAGGACCCAGAAGCCGCAAGCAAAAGGAATCGGTGACGTCACACGCCAGGTTACCGCAGGTTTCCGCGAGTGGAGCAACGGCCCAGGAGGAGAGCAGTGACAAAGCCGGAGGCACATGAAGGGACTCTGACGGAGTATATCCACAGCCTTAAGGTAAATCGGAATGTGAATGCACGCTCTCTGTGGACGGGCGAGTCTCCTCTCCAGCTGCGGCACCTGGCAGGGATCCTCAAGCGGGGTGAGTCTTTAACAAACATACCCTGTTCCTGTCTTCATTAAAAGGAACAGAAGTTACCTATTTCTTCATATAAAGACTGTGCAGTTGTTCAGGTGCTCACACGAAATTTGACTTTCTATATTAGAGATGAGGTCTTACGAGATCTAAATAATTGGAAAAACAAAAGTATCTCCTGGCTAGGGAGAATCTCAGTGATAAAAATGAACATCCTACCCAGAGTATTATATGTCTTACAGACAATCCCTATATCAACAGCCTTGCACCTTTTACATCAGATACAATCTGCAATAGAATCATCCAGAATTGGGTAGAAAACAATTTACCTATCTAGAGACAGAGGATAGTTGAATGGTGCCACTGCTCACCCAACAAGGCATGGATACAACTTGATAATGAGATACTCCAAAGGGGAAATATAGGATCCCTGACTTGGGTGTCTATAGAACACCACTCAAAACTGACGAAGCAATACCCCCTAATTGAGTAGGTGTTCTCAAAATGGGACAAGTTGGTATGTGTGGAGAGTCACATCTCTACCCTTCATTCACCTGTTACACTGGTTCAGGAGAACCCAGATGTGGGAATAGAGTGCAGGTCGCACATACCTGGGTATTCATACCCCCTTTTAGATTCCTCAATAGCCAATGCTCTGCACCAGGGGAAGCTTAAAAGACAAGAGGAACTGGCTGAATGGGATAGTCACATATTTTCCTCCTGGTTTAGAGTAGCACAGCTCACACATTACTATAATACCCACAAGAACAAATCCTCACTGAATAAACAAAAATCACTGTTTGAAATACTGTGTACCACATCCCACTCTCTAAACCACCAAATATCACTACTTTATAAGCTCCTGCTTGCTGGGAGCGACTCTGTCTTGCCATCCTATGTGAAGGCATGGCAAAAGGATTTGGGTGTGGAACTTGACACTAAAGAGTGGCTCAAAATCTTTGATAAAACTAAAAAATCCTCAGTTTCTGCAAGAATATAGGAAGCACACTATAGACTCTTGAGTCATTGGCATTTGACTCCTCAAAAAGTAAAGAAATTATACCGACAAACTAATGGGGAGTACTGGAGAGGCTGTGGTGAAGAGGGAACTATTCTGCATGTGTGGTGGACGTGCTCATGCATTCAATCCTTTTGAGATGAAACATTTGCAGACATTTAGTAGAGTTCTAAAAATCATCATTTCCTCTAATCCAAATTATTTAATCTATCATGAGCTTCCCAAAGCAGTGGTAGACGCCAAACAGCGTATATATTCCCCTTGATGCTGAATAGAGCCAAAGGGCTTATCCTCAGATATTGGAAGTCCCAACAAATTCCAAGTCTGCGGGAGTCGAAGGCCAGAGTTGGAGACCTGCTCCAGCTGGAAAGGTACCATTATATGAAAACGGGCAGAATAGCTATGCACGAAGCAATGCGGGTAACATGGGAAGGTAAAGACCTTTAATCATGGCAAAAGACCCTTTGGGTCTGCACCACTAGGGAGACCCCAACAACCTACTCATATACCATTTACTCCTCATATTTCAAGAATGCACATGAGGGCCCCCTTAAATTCAGTATTGACTTACTCAGATACCATCTACCCCTCATATTGCACACATGCACATGAGGGCCACCTTCAATTACTTTTTTTTTCTTTCTCTCTCCCCCTTCCTCCTCTCTTCCCTCTTTCTGTTCCCTTTTATTTCCTCTATGGGTGTATGCATTGAGCCTTCACAAATCTCACTGTGGAAAAAAGAATAGGGATCTGATCTATCGCTATATTATTGATTAAGGTTTGATGAGACACCTGTATTATCTTCTAAGCGACATTGTCATAAGATGAAAGTTAACATAACATGCTTAAACTTGTCGAACTTTTAGGCCTCTTTCTATAAAGAAGATCGCATGAAGAGGATCCTCCACACTGGATGGGTCCACGGCTGCCAGTCCTATTCCATGGCCACCTCTGTTCCGCCTTCACCCTGGATGAAGATAGAAGAGGTCCCCACGCTGGATGAAGATGTTGCAACCTGGAAGAAGACCTACACTGCCGGACTTCAGGAATGGTAAGTACCTATTTCGGGCTTAGACTTAGGCTTTTTTGGGGGGGGGGGGTTAGAATAGGGATTTTTTTATTTTAATGGGTTGCAAAAGAGCTGACTGCCCATACAAATGTCCCTTTAGTGTCAATAGGTAGCTTAGTTTTTTTTTAGTGTAAGTTTTTTTTTGTATTTTGGGGGGTTTGGTGGGTTGGGGAGTTTACTGTTAGGGGTTAATTTGTATTTTTGAGGTAAAAGAGCTGTTTAACTTAGAGTAATACCCTACAAAAGGCCCTTTTAAAGGCTTTTGGTATCTTAGTGTTAGATTAGGGGGTATTTTGGGGGGCTTTTTATTTTTATAGGGGTATTAGATTAGGTTTCATTTTTTATTTTTGATTATTTGGGGTTTTTTTCTGTAATTTTAGACTTTTTTATTTTTTGTAATTTTAGATGTATTTATTTTAATTTAACCCCTTAACGACCGAGGACGTGCAGGGTACGTCCTCAAAAAAAAGGCAGTTAATGCCTGAGAACGTACCCTGCACGTCCTCGGTGTGGAAAGCAGCTGGAAGCGATCCTGCTCGCTTCCAGCTGCTTTCCGGTTATTGCAGTGATGCCTCGATATGGAGGCATCCTGCAATAACCTTTGGTAGCCATCCGGTGCAGAGAGAGCCACTCTGTGGCCCTCTCTGCACCGGAGATCGGTGGCTCCCTGCTTTGTTGGGTGGGAGCCGGACCGGGAGGCGGGTGGCGGCCATCGATGGCCCTGGTTATGTGCAGGGGGGGCGGGATCGTGGGCGGGGACGAGCGGGGGCGCGCACGGACGCGCGCGCGTGCACGGGAGGGCGGGGGGCGGGCGCGTGCACGGGGAGGGAGCGGGTGGGAACCGCTACACTACAGAAAATGAATTAATAAAAAATGCACAAATTTATAAATAATAATAATAAATTAAAAAAAAAAAAGATCAGCAAGGTGGTGGGGGATTGTCTGTGTGGGGGGGGGGGAAGCTACACTACAGAAAAAAGCCAAAAAAAATAAAAAAAGCACTTTTTTTTGCAAACTGGGTACTGGCAGACAGCTGCCAGTACCCAAGATGGCCCCCAATGAGGCAGAGGGGAGGGTTAGAGAGCGGTTTTGGGGGGGATCAGGGAGGTTGGGGGCTAAGGGGGGGATCCTACACCCTAGCATATGTAAATATGCTAAAAAAAATTTTTCTTTTTTTTAAAAAACCCTTTTATTTTAGTACTGGCAGACTTTCTGCCAGTACTTAAGATGGCGGGGACAATTGTGGGGTGGGGGAGGGAAGGGAGCTGTTTGGGAGGGATCAGGGGGTGGGATGTGTCAGGTGGGAGGCTGATCTCTACACTAAAGCTAAAATTAACCCTGCAAGCTCCCTACAAACTCCCTAATTAACCCCTTCACTGCTAGCCATAATACACGTGTGAGGCGCAGCAGGATTTAGCGGCCTTCTAATTACCAGAAAGCAACGCCAAAGTCATATATGTCTGCTATTTCTGAACAAAGGGGATCCCAGACAAGTATTTACAACCATTTGTGCCATAATTGCACAAGCTGTTTGTAAATTATTTCAGTGAGAAACCTAAAATTGTGAAAAATTTAACTTTTTTTTCAATTTGATCGCATTTGGCGGTGAAATGGTGGCATGAAATATACCAAAATGTGCCTAGATCAATACTTGGGGTTGTCTACTATACTACACTAAAGCTAAAATTAACCCTACAAGCTCCCTAAAAGCTCCCTAATTAACCCCTTAACTGCTGGGCATAATACACTTGTGGTGCGCAGTGGCATTTAGTGGCCTTCTAATTACCAAAAAGCAACGCCAAAGCCATATATGTCTGCTATTTCTGAACAAAGGGGATCCCAGAGAAGAATTTACAACCATTTATGCCATAATTGCACAAGTTGTTTGTAAATAATTTCAGTGAGAAACCAAAAGTTTGTGAAAAAATTTGTGAAAAAGTGAACGATTTTTTGTATTTGATCGCATTTGGCGGTGAAATGGTGGTATGAAATATACCAAAATTGTCCTAGATCAATACTTTGGGATGTCTACTAAAAAAAAATATATACATGTCAAGGGATATTCAGGGATTCCTGAAAGATATTAGTGTTCTAATGTAACTAGCGCTAATTTTGGAAAAAAGTGGTTTGGAAATAGCAAAGTGCTACTTGTATTTATGGCCCTATAACTTGCACAAAAAGCAAAGAACATGTAAACATTGGGTATTTCTAAACTCAGGACAAAATTTTGAAACTATTTAGCATGGGTGTTTTTTGGTGGTTGTAGATATGTAACAGATTTTGGGGGTCAAAGTTAGAAAAAGTGTGTTTTTTTCAATTTTTCCTCATATTTTATATTTTTTTTTATAGTAAATTATAAGATATGATGAAAATAATGGTATTTTTAGAAAGTCCATTTAGTGGCGAGAAAAACGGTATATAATATGTGTGGGTACAGTAAATGAGTAAGAGGAAAATTACAGCTAAACACAAACACCTCAAAAAGGTAAAAATAGCCTTGGTCCCAAACGGACAGAAAATGGAAAAGTGCTGTGGTCATTAAGGGGTTAATCTTGTTTTTTTTAGTAATGATGTTTTATTTTTATTTTAACTTAGTATTTTTTATTTTATATAATTGGGGTTAATTTAGGGGGTGTTAGTGATTAAATTAGTTAATTGCATTGTGGGGGATGGTGGTTTAGGGTTTATAGTTTAATTTGTTTTATTGCGTTGTGGGGGATGGCGGTTTAGGGGTTAATAGGTTTATTTTATTAGTAGCGATGTGGGGGCGGCAGTTTAGGGGTTATTAGGTTTATTATAGTAGTTGCAATGTGGAAGGCCAGTTATTTAGGGGTTATTAACTTTATTTAGGTGTTTGCGATGCTGGGGGCGGTTTAGGGGTTAATAGTTTTATTATAGTAGTAGCAATGTGGGGGGCCAGCAGTTTAGGGGTTAATAACTTTAGTTAGGTGTTAGCGTTGTGGTGGGTAGGCGGATTAGGGGTTAATAGGTTTAATATAGTATTTGCAATGTGAGGGGTGGAGGTTTAAGGGTTAATAGGTAGTTTATAGGTGTTAATGTACTTTGTAACATTTTAGTTATAAGTTTTGTGAACATTTTTTGTTTCGCAAAATCTATAACTACTGGTCTCAGATAGCGGAATGGATCTCGGCGGTATAAGCTTTAACGCTAGGGTTATATTTGGAAAGCACAACCTATAATAAGGGCGCAATTAAAATCTTACACTCAAAAGTCCTTTTTTGAGTGCAGAATGGAGCTAAAATGCTAGCTGTATAGCCATACTGCCGTGACTTCTAATACGGGAGATCTGCATATTCGATGCGCAATGGCCAATTTTTCCGTGGTATAGCTGTACCGCACAACTTGTAATTTTGCTGATTATAAGTATCCGACTGTGTGTTAAAAAAAAAAGCAAAATCTGTGATCCAAAGTGTGTAGAAGTGCAAATAGAACAGTGTTCCTTGGGGGAATAATTCTCTTTATATTTATGGGTAATATCGGCACATAGGTAACCTGTTAAAAAAGAACAGAAAGAAAAATGAGGCAATACCAAAGGAGACCTGCATAATAGAAAATAGGCCTACCGGGTCTTCTCCCAATCAGGAAACTCAAGCTGGTAGTCTAAAAAAGTCAACACGTTTCAGCCTTGAATAAGGCCTTTATCAAGACAGTATCAGCTACGAGAAGTGTGCAAACATATAAAGGGTATTCCAGCCTATCACAGTCCTTTGAGAAAAAAACGCCAAACATCTGAACAGTCAGTATGCTTTTGGTGCCATTTAGACCCAATATCGTCACTTCCGTATCTGCAATTCGATTGAGCGGGTTGATATTGATCTAACAATTTGGAGGCCATATTTGATTATGGACATTTCAGATCTTTATATAGGCAAAAAAAACTATCAGGCACTAAATATGAACTATGTTAACTACTGCAAATTTTATTAGTTATATTAGTTATTGCTGGTATTTATCATGATGCATTAGTTATACAAAATAATAAATAAAAAATGAATAAGTAAAAAAATATTTTAAAAAGTATATACCTAAAGAATATATAAGGTACATACCTCAAAACAAACTTTACAGATCGAGCTTCCTGATACATAAATACAGTCATGGCCAAAAATATTGGCACCCCTGCATTCCTGTCAGATAATGCAGCACTTCGTCCAGAAGATTGTTGAAATTACAAATGTTTAGGCATTCTCATGTTTATTTTTTTTGTTTGTATTGGTATGACACAAAAAAGTGGAGAAAAAAAAAGCCAAATCTGACTAATTCCATGCAAAACTCCAAAAATGGACTGGACAAAATGATTGCAGTAGCACACCCCTTGGAAAAAATAACTGAAATCAATCACTTCCTGTAACCATCAATGAGTTTCTTACACCTCTCTAGTGGAATTTTGGACAACTCTTCTTTAGCCACTGCTCCAGGTATCTCAGATTGGAAGGGCTCCTTTTCCCAACTGCTGTTTTGAGATCTCTCCACAGGTGCTGTATGGGATTGAGATCTGGACTCATTGCTGGCCAGTTCAGTACTCTCCAGCGCTTTGTCTTAAACCATTTATGGAACATCATGCTTTTTAACATATGCTTTGGGTCATTGTCCTGCTGTAAGACCTATGACCTCTGACAGAGACCCAACTTTCTGACACTGGGCCCTACATTGCACCACAGAATTCTTTGGTAGGCTTCAGATTTTATAATGCCATGCACACATTCAAGACATCCAGTGCCTGAAGCAGCAAAGCAACTCCAAAACATCAGTGAAACTCCACCATGTTTGACTGTAGGGACTGTATTATTTCCTTTAAAAACCTCATTTCTTTTTCTTAAAAAAGTAGAATAATGTGCTTTACCAAAAAGTTGTAATTTTGTTTCATCTGTCCACAGCACATTCTCCCAAAAGGATTTTGTCTTCCTCAGGTAAGTTTTGGCAAACTCCAATTTGGCTGTTTTATGTTTCTGTGTCAGCAGTGGGGTCATCCTGGGTCTCCAACCATAGTGTCCCCTTTCATTCAGATGGAGACGTATAGTGCAAGCTGACACATTTGTACCCTGGGCCTAAAGGTCAGCTTGAATTTGTCTTGAAGTTAATCAAGGTTCTTTATCCACCATTCAAATAATCCTTTGTTGTAATCTTTGATTCATTTTTCTCTTTTGTCCACGTCTAGGGAGATTAGCTACAGTGCCATTGGCTGTAAACATCTTGACAACACAGTGGAAACAGGAACATTAAGATCTCTGGAGATGTTTTTCCACAATTTTTGTTCTCAAATCCTCAGACAATTCTTTGCTGCTTTTTCTTTTCTCCATGCTCAGTGTAGCACACAAAGACACACAACAGAAAGGTTGAGTCCGTTTTTCACCATTTTAACTGGTGTGATTTCTATATTGTCAGCACCTGTTAATTGATACAGGTGAGTTTAATTACAAATTAAAGGAGCATCAAAAACTTGGAATGCAATTATTTCTTACAATTTTGAGAAGGTGCCAATAATTTTTTCCAGTCCATTTTTCAAATTTTGCGAGAAATGTGTCAGATTTGGCTTTTCTCTCTCCACTTTTTTGTGTCATACCAATACAAAAAAAAAGAAATAAACATGAGAATGCCTAAAAATTTGTAATTGCAACAATTTTCTGGGCAAAGTGGTGCATTATCTGACAGAAATACAGGGGTGCCAATATTTTTGGCCATGACTGTACATCCAATAGAGATGCATATTATAAATATAATAAATACACATGTATAAAGGATAAAATAAAATAGATGGTTATACAAAACTTTAAAAAGAGACATTATGGGGGGCGGAGCTAGCCAGCAGAGCGAGTAGACGTGTGTGTCTGCAGCTCTGACACTCAAATACCTTTTTTTACTTAAAATTTTCGTTGATTTGCAAAACTTTTATTTTTAATACCTCTCCTACATCTACCTTTGTTATCCTGCACTTATTGGATTGCAGTGTGATACCTCAGAGGGCCAGCGAACTTGTGGCTACTGGTGACCCGTAGCGGGAACGTACCCTCAGCCGCGCAGCCCCTAAGAGACCCGGCACTACAGGGAGGTGATCGAGCTGCAGAAAACTACTGGAGCTGCTCCTAGCTGGGTTTTGAGGAGATTACAGCTGGGACTTAAAGGAGCATTAAGACCTTGCACGGTAGTGCCTGATCGGAGCCACGCTAATCGGCCTGCCTGCAAGCGGAGGGGAAAAACTCACTACTGAGAGCCGGCTGAGAGGTCTGAGGAGGATATATGATTACAACCGCTATATAACCAGGTACGATCGACTGTTTGCCAGGACACAACTTAGGCCGCACTGGGTATATATTGCCCTTAACACTGCATTCACATTACCTGCTGGTACACAGGCAGAGGGGCTCACAGTTAAGGCACGAGTCGCCATTTTGCATACAATTGCAACTACACAACATCTTACCACGCGGCTCAGCTCTAGCCTGTAAAACAGTACATCGGACACAAAATCAGTCCACACTTAAGTAATTGCAGCAGGATTTACCACTGAAGTCAGACATTATAATAAGGACTATTCATTTCTTACAAAATATCCTTTGCCACTTGCACCTTCTATACCAAAGAATTGAGAGTGCTCTAAACTTTTGACTATTGAAGAGACGTTTTGCTGCGCTATAAATAATCTCATATAGAGAAACTTTATACAGTTTGTTTTACAATATCAAGACCTCTATAAGTTGAAATACCTAACCTTTTTCAATCAAGCACTTGCCACGCTGTTTGTTTGTTTGGGGGGCTCCTCCACTTCAAAGTACACATTTACTACTGAGACTTTGGTGCTAACCCTTTTGATATCAGCTCACAACTAAGTAAAATACAGAACCTATAGGTCTGTTGGGATTTTTACATCAAATCTATTAGTGTTATGCTACTTTCTGTGCTCTACCTGTGACATTTTCTTCTCAGTGTGGCCTCTATCAGCTTACATATAAAGCATTCCAAGTTACACTTTTGCATTGATGGCTGTATACCCACTTTAAAGAACAGGGAAGACACTGATACTTATCACCAAGTTTTGACAACCTCCCTCCCTTTCCTGCTGCTCCTAGTGACAGCGGGTCATATCCAATTCCCTTTCCCCACTTCGCCCAATAGGGCGCACTCCCCTGGGAGGGGGTCATACACAGACCCTGAGTCTGCAGTGTTGGCATTAACATCCTGGGTACATCAAGGTTAATATAACACAAGGCTAAAGATACCCCATCGGGGGTCTGAGATTGCATACCCCATTAAAGACAACACATTTGGCAAACGGCTGTATCTAGGTTCTGAGCCTACCCTAATCTCATAAAGTGAGAGGTAAAAGAATACCTTGTAAAATTCATAGACACTCTCCTACGCCACAAATGTTCTGCTAACCGCATTATTTGTGGGGAGGGGGAGACTTTAAGTCTCTGAATCCTAATACATATACACACTGCTCTAGTCCATCTTGTAACTCCAATCTTAAGCTTTTATCTCCTTTGGTCTTTGCTCCTTTGGACCCCGTTCACACGCTGTACCATCCACAGTTCTAGGAATGGCACAGTCAAATAAAAGGAAACAAAAGCTACCTGTTGGCCCCAAAAGGACTGTGGCGGACCATTTTAACCCTATGCTACTATCTGCAAATGAAGATTCGTAGGACAGCTCAAATACCTCTATGCCAGGATCAGACATGGTGGCTACCACTCTTCAGGCCCTTCAAGAAGCTGCCCCAAAAACTGTGACACCTACATTTATTCTATCATCCCTGCAATCTTAACTCGAGGCGCACCACTCCTCTTTTCAATCCCAAATTACTGCCTCACTGGCAGAGATGCGGCGGGATCTAACTTCTACATCAGAAAGAGTGGACACAATTGAGAGGAAGCAGGAGGACATGGCAGTTGAGCAAGCTAATGTCCTGGCATATGCGCAGAGTTTGGCGGAGCAGCTTACTATGTTGGAAAATAAAGTGGTGGACGCTGAGGACCGGTCCCGCCATAATAATCTACGCCTTAGGGGAATTCCTGAGAGTGTGGCCTTGAGTGACTTAGTCACTCACCTGTCCGAATTCTTCAACCTCCTGGCACCACCAGCGAATCCAAATGAGGGACTCATTGACAGGGCGCATAGGGCCCTTCATCCTAGAAGCCTAACGACTGATAAGCCAAGGGATGTCATTGTACGGCTTCATTTCTATACGTACAAAGCGCGGCTTGTTAGAGCCTCACTGTCCAAACCTACTTTGCCAGATCAGTTCAAGGACATCATAATCTTCGCAGATCTCTCTCACCACACCCTTCAACAGCGGAAGTCTTTTGGAGACTTCACTAAGTTCCTTAGAGCACACAATATAAAGTATAGATGGGGTCACCCGACCAGACTTTTTGTCCTAAAAGACAATCAACAACATATAGTCACCAAAATCGAGCAAAGTCAAAGTCTTCTGCAGAGGTGGAGCTCTACACCCTTACATGGAACCCCACCCCAAAGCTCATTAAATCCATTGGTCTCACAATGGGGCCCACTCCCCCAAAGATTACCCAAGGACTCAGCTACACACTTCTCTCCAACCCTATACATAAACTGCAAGTGACTTTCTTGTTAATAGAATTTTTTGCTCTTGCTTTGATACATGCAAAGACCTTAACTCTAAGTGTATATGTGTCCCCCTCTCCCTATTCCCCATCTTCTCTTCCCTCCCCCCCCTCTCTGTTTTTTTTTTCCCCGCTCTTTCTCCCCTCCTACACTTTCCCCTTTCTCTCTCTCCCCCTAATTGGTGTGTCCTTTTGCCTCCAGGTTAAGGTTAGTAATTTATTTGTAAAACCATGTCAATAATGGTATGCTATATCTTGACCTGTGGAGGCGGAAGTCACTTATTGATAGTACCCTACCGGGTTTACCCTGGGTTTTATGCTCTCAAGTGCAGTGTACATTGAAGATTATGTGCTACTCTTATTGCAGCTATTATTGTTATATTACTGTATTGCAAGTATTAATGCTAATTTATTTCCTATACCTCACCTATTCCTCAAACCCCTCCCCCCCTTTTTTTTTTCTCTCTCTCTCTCCTCCCTCTCTTCTTACCTTATCCCCCCTTCAACTGGTATACCCCCTTACATTCAAACTAGGAATTAGGAATGCACTTAAGTTTTTAGGAATGTACTTGTAAATATGTCATTGCTAGTGTGCTATATTTCACCTTGATGGTGGGGTAGACACATACTGGCAATCTACTATTGGGTCTTCCATTGGTTGTGATGCCTTCTTATGCACTATTATCTTGTATATGTTATCTGTTTTATAATTGAATTACATGCTAGGCGACGCATACTACAATGTATATGCCATTCTGTATTACATACTGCCTTTTCCATTGACATACTATTAAGCCTATCTGTCTTAAGATGGGCTCGTGCGCTATCTGCAATTTTCAGTACCATGGAGGTATAGTATTCCACAAATGGCATATTTGTTCTCTCCACTTTGGTTATTATTGTTATGTTAATGTTTAACAGCCATTGGTATTGGCCTAACCCTTATAGACCACACATAGCCTTAACCTCATATCCCCACCCTTTCCCCCCCCCCATCTTGGTAACTTCTTACTAGGTTTGCTATTGGTCATCTTGCTCTTATGTACTCTATTATAGTGTATATTATATATGTTTATAAATGGTTCATATGCTGGACGGAGCATACTACAATGTATATTACATTCTATATTGTACTTTTTTTTTTCTTCCCCTTTCCTCCTTTTCTCCCTTCTCCCCTCTCTCCATCTTCCCCCGGATCTGGAGACTCTACTTCCCCCTCCCCCCCCCCCTTCTCACATTATTTTCTTCCTTCTCCTTATTGTATATTTATCTCTCTAATGTTAAACTAATAACCAAAGCTATCTGCTAACACTGGCTACCCCCCCCCCCCATTTAAAGTACTCTGGAAGTGTGTTCCAGAGGCTACACACGCGGTTTACCTTGTTTATATACCGCATCCTTTGTGTTCGTTTTCTTTTTGTCTTTTTTTTTTTTCCCAGATATTGCCCACACCATCGGTTCTTTCTCTTCCCTTTTTTTTTTTTTTTTTTGTTCCCCTTCTCCGCTCCTCCGCCCTATTTGCCCTCCCCTCAACTATCCTCTTTTCCATAGCGAACCCCAGCTCCTACCAGACAACCCCTCTGGCTCCTGCCCACAGGAGGAAGAAGTACAAGTGAATTATGCCATTCTATTGGGTAACCCATAATGTAAGGGGGCTCAACTCCCCAACCAAGCGCAGTATTTGCCTTAGGTCTGTAGCCAAATCTGGAGCCCACCTGGTTTTTCTCCAGGAAACTCATTGGGTAAAGGGTGCAAAAATACCCATTCAATCTAAACTGTACCCGATAGTTGAGACTGCTAGCTTCTCCCAGAAATCAAGAGGTATGGCTTTTCTCATACATAAAGACGTCTCTTATGAGAGCATTTTTGTTGACTCTGACCCTCAGGGTAGATATTTAATTCTTGTTTGTAAGATGGATGGTGTTATTTATACACTGGCCTCTTATTACGGCCCCAATAAGCAACATATCCGCTCATTACGTAAATTTCTCCAGAAATTGGAGACTTTGTGTCAGGGCCTCTTGCTTCTCGATGGAGACTTTAATGTTTTATGGGACCCCAACCTGGATAGGCGATCAGATACGACCCGCAAATCAATTAAACCCGTAGCTGAACTGTCACACAAATTTCGGAATTTGATCTATCAGTTTAATCTGTTTGACATCTGGCGTGCCCTTAATTCTTCTGCTCACGATTACACCTACTTCTCCTCGGTGCATCGCTCCTACTCGCAATTAGACTTCTTATTTTGCGATCCAGATCTCTTGGACAGCATAACTCGTGCCTGGATCCCCCAATGCTCATGGTCAGACCATGACCCTGTGTACATTAATCTACGCTCCTCTATGGAACTCCAACGTTCCTCAAAGTGGCGCTTACTCCCCCATTTATTCACAGCTCCCGGGACGGAAGCTTCTATTGCTGGGGATCTCGTGGAATTTCTAACTTTAAACGACACTCGTGAAGTAGACGACTTCACTTTGTGGGCCGCGTTGAAGGTGTATATTCGGGGATCGTTTATAAAAATAGCAGCAGCCGAGAAAAGGCGTAAAGGGGAAACCCTGGCACAGATCTCTGATGAGCATAAAGTAAATCCCACAGTTGCGCTGTCCAAACAGTTAACAGACCTCAAGACAAGGATAGTTCTACTGGAGACCGAGAGGTCAGCCGTAAGGCTCTTACGCCTTAAAGAAATCTACTATCACAAAGGTAATAAAGCCGATAGACTACTTGCTAATAGGCTGCGCCAAAAAACTGCAGCAGCACGCATCCCCTTGTTGAGGGTAGATGGACAATGTATTACGAAACCCACAGACATTGGCAATGCCTTTGTGGATTATTATGCTTCCCTCTATAATTTGAAACAGGGAGGCTCGACTCTTCCCCCAACACCTGAAATTATTGACACATTCCTAACCACACTAAACCTTCCTTCGGTTCCTCAGGACCGTATTGACTCCTTACAGAGCCCCATCTTGCTAACGGAAATTAAAATGGCTATTAAATCCCTCAAAGCCTTCAAATCACCAGGGCCGCATGGCTTCTCAGACTTATTTTATAAAAAATTTCAGACTCAGCTGATTCCCATTTTAGGGCGTCTTTTTTCACTGGCAAGCGTGCGGGGAACCTTCCGGGCTGAATTCTTACAGGCCACTATTATCACCCTCCCGAAACAAGGGAAGGACTCAATGCTTTGCGGAAGTTATAGGCCTATTTCATTGCTGAACCTTGACGTTAAGCTCTATGCCAAAATTCTGGCCTCGCGCCTTAACTCCTTGCTACCTGTGTTGGTTGACTCTGATCAGGTGGGCTTTGTCTTGCAGCGTCAAGGACCGGATAATACAAGAAGGCTCCTGAATGTCTATTTTGAGGCTCATAGATCGCACCTGCCCTGTGTTACCCTGTCGTTGGATGCTGAGAAAGCCTTCGACAGGGTGAACTGGGAATATATGTTCGCCGTGTTGCGAAGATTCGGTCTTCCGGAGCCTTTTATCACGGTGATCTCGGCACTGTATTCTACTCCGTCGGCAGTGGTCAAAGGCCTGGGATTTTGCTCCAAACCTTTCTTGATAATGAATGGCACGAGACAAGGGTGTCCATTGTCCCCACTCATATTTGCCCTTATGATGGAGCCACTGGCCAAAGCTATCCGGTCTTGTCCCCAGATTAGAGAGGTCTGTATACATCACACAGAGCAGAAGACAGCTCTGTTCGCAGACGATTTAACAGTACTTATATCTGACCCTCTTACTTCTCTTCCCCACCTGTTCTCCCTGTTGGAAAAATTTGCCTTAGTTAGCTATTACAAGCTAAATGTTCTTAAAACAGAGGTTTATGTAATAAACATCTCGGAGGAGACCTTGTTTATATACCGCATCCTTTGTGTTCGTTTTCTTTTTGTCTTTTTTTTTTTTTTCCCAGATATTGCCCACACCATCGGTTCTTTCTCTTCCCATTTTTTTTGTTTTTTTTTTTTGTTCCCCTTCTCCGCTCCTCCGCCCTATTTGCCCTCCCCTCAACTATCCTCTTTTCCATAGCGAACCCCAGCTCCTACCAGACAACCCCTCTGGCTCCTGCCCACAGGAGGAAGAAGTACAAGTGAATTATGCCATTCTATTGTGTAACCCATAATGTAAGGGGGCTCAACTCCCCAACCAAGCGCAGTATTTGCCTTAGGTCTGTAGCCAAATCTGGAGCCCACCTGGTTTTTCTCCAGGAAACTCATTGGGTAAAGGGTGCAAAAATACCCATTCAATCTAAACTGTACCCGATAGTTGAGACTGCTAGCTTCTCCCAGAAATCAAGAGGAATGGCTATTCTCATACATAAAGACGTCTCTTATGAGAGCATTTTTGTTGACTCTGACCCTCAGGGTAGATATTTAATTCTTGTTTGTAAGCTGGATGGTGTTATTTATACACTGGCCTCTTATTACGGCCCCAATAAGCAACATATCCGCTCATTACGTAAATTTCTCCAGAAATTGGAGACTTTGTGTCAGGGCCTCTTGCTTCTCGATGGAGACTTTAATGTTTTATGGGACCCCAACCTGGATAGGCGATCAGATACGACCCGCAAATCAATTAAACCCGTAGCTGAACTGTCACACAAATTTCGGAATTTGATCTATCAGTTTAATCTGTTTGACATCTGGCATGCCCTTAATTCTTCTGCTCACGATTACACCTACTTCTCCTCGGTGCATCGCTCCTACTCGCAATTAGACTTCTTATTTTGCGATCCAGATCTCTTGGACAGCATAACTCGTGCCTGGATCCCCCAATGCTCATGGTCAGACCATGACCCTGTGTACATTAATCTACGCTCCTCTATGGAACTCCAACGTTCCTCAAAGTGGCGCTTACTCCCCCTTTTATTCACAGCTCCCGGGACGGAAGCTTCTATTGCTGGGGATCTCGTGGAATTTCTAACTTTAAGCGACACTCGTGAAGTAGACGACTTCACTTTGTGGGCTGCGTTGAAGGTGTATATTCGGGGATCGTTTATAAAAATAGCAGCAGCCGAGAAAAGGCGTAAAGGGGAAACCCTGGCACAGTTCTCTATGAGTCTTCGTAAGATCTCTGATGAGCATAAAGTAAATCCCACAGTTGCGCTGTCCAAACAGTTAACAGACCTCAAGACACGGATAGTTCTACTGGAGACCGAGAGGTCAGCCGTAAGGCTCTTACGCCTTAAAGAAATCTACTATCACAAAGGTAATAAAGCCGATAGACTACTTGCTAATAGGCTGCGCCAAAAAACTGCAGCAGCACGCATCCCCTTGTTGAGGGTAGATGGACAATGTATTACGAAACCCACAGACATTGGCAATGCCTTTGCGGATTATTATGCTTCCCTCTATAATTTGAAACAGGGAGGCTCGACTCTTCCCCCAACACCTGAAATTATTGACACATTCCTAACCACACTAAACCTTCCTTCGGTTCCTCAGGACCGTATTGACTCCTTACAGAGCCCCATCTTGCTAACGGAAATTAAAATGGCTATTAAATCCCTCAAAGCCTTCAAATCACCAGGGCCGCATGGCTTCTCAGACTTATTTTATAAAAAATTTCAGACTCAGCTGATTCCCATTTTAGGGCGTCTTTTTTCACTGGCAAGCGTGCGGGGAACCTTCCGGGCTGAATTCTTACAGGCCACTATTATCACCCTCCCGAAACAAGGGAAGGACTCAATGCTTTGCGGAAGTTATAGGCCTATTTCATTGCTGAACCTTGACGTTAAGCTCTATGCCAAAATTCTGGCCTCGCGCCTTAACTCCTTGCTACCTGTGTTGGTTGACTCTGATCAGGTGGGCTTTGTCTTGCAGCGTCAAGGACCGGATAATACAAGAAGGCTCCTGAATGTCTATTTTGAGGCTCATAGATCGCACCTGCCCTGTGTTACCCTGTCGTTGGATGCTGAGAAAGCCTTCGACAGGGTGAACTGGGAATATATGTTCGCCGTGTTGCGAAGATTCGGTCTTCCGGAGCCTTTTATCACGGTGATCTCGGCACTGTATTCTACTCCGTCGGCAGTGGTCAAAGGCCTGGGATTTTGCTCCAAACCTTTCTTGATAATGAATGGCACGAGACAAGGGTGTCCATTGTCCCCACTCATATTTGCCCTTATGATGGAGCCACTGGCCAAAGCTATCCGGTCTTGTCCCCAGATTAGAGAGGTCTGTATACATCACACAGAGCAGAAGACAGCTCTGTTCGCAGACGATTTAACAGTACTTATATCTGACCCTCTTACTTCTCTTCCCCACCTGTTCTCCCTGTTGGAAAAATTTGCCTTAGTTAGCTATTACAAGCTAAATGTTCTTAAAACAGAGGTTTATGTAATAAACATCTCGGAGGAGACTCTTAATACACTAAAAAGCACATACAAGTTCTTGTGGTCCACATCAAACATCTTGGGGTCTCTCTATCCCATAATATATCGGAGATGATTGATTTAAATTTTACCCCCTTGTTATTAAACATCGAAAAATCTACTGACACATGGAATGTTCCCTCATTGTCGTGGCTGGGTCGGATAGCAGCTTTCAAAATGAGCCTCCTCCCGAAACTTACTTATTTGTTTCGCTCTTTACCCATCCCAATTCCTAGATCTACAATCTATAAATTCCAACAATTGTGCAATAAATTCATATGGCGCAATAAGATCCCGAGACTGGCTACTAACATTCTGCAACAGCCCTTGTTGGCTGGTGGGGCGGCTGCCCCCAATATTTTAAAATATCATGAAGCTGCCAGACTATCCCACATAACTCAATGGAGATCGACTTTGGAAAGTCGGTGGGCTGAGATTGAACAGGCATCCCTTCCAGTAGGGTATACTCTGAGAGATCTGCTGTGGATTCCCAAACATTCCAGGCCACCTGCTCTTTTGGCTAACCCTATTATAAAATCGAATTTGAAATTTTGGGATAAGCTTCGTAACCTTCCGTCTATAGCACCCCATCCCTCGCCATCACACTCACTGAAAGGATTGCTATTGTCACTACCGGACTCTCATCCTAATCTATGGCTTGCTCTGGGCCTAACCAAAATAGCAGATCTCTATGTAGGAGATAAATTACTCACTTTCCAAGGTTTCCTCTGGAGGTTTAGTCCACCCCCTCTTACACTTTGAGTTTTGGAGACTACGTAGCCTCCTCATATCATGGGGCTTTGATAAAGGCCCTCTGAGAACCAAAACTGTCTGGGAGGTAAGATGGGACTCCCCGTCTCCTCCTACCAGACTCCTATCTATCTCATATCTTGTACTCATGAATCCTCCAGTCTTTTACAAATCCCCCCCAATACGACGCTGGGAATCTTCCCTAGCGGTTTCACATGAACCACAACAATGGCGGGTTGCGGCCCAACTCACCAAAAAAGCTATACACTGTACAACTTTGTACGAGTTGTTTCTCAAGGTTGTGCTCCAATGGCATAAGACTCCTATCCGCCTTTTTAAAATTTCGCCCATTAACTCCCCTAAGTGCTGGAGGGGATGTGAGGACTTGGGAACCCCCCAGCATATTTGGTGGTCATGTCCACAGATCCAGCCGCTCTGGCAGAAGGCAATCCAATATTGTACTTCAGGGGGTATCCATATACCCATATCATCAAGTATATGTCTATTTCACATTTTGCCCACGCAGTTGACCCTGCCTCAGAAATTGTTCTGTATCTACCTATTCTTAGCCGTTAAACTAGCTATAGCCCGTATGTGGCTCCAGCATGTTTCACCCTCTTGGGAGCAAGTGACTGACATCTTAAAATTTGTTAAGAAAATGGAATCCTATGTCTCCCACATTCATGGGTCAGAAGACCTCCAGATCAAAATCTGGGCATACAGCCTAGAGTAACTCTTACTGCAAATACTATGGGAAACTCATGGTTCCTTGTTACTGTTCTTCTCTAATACTATACGAACAATCTTACCCATTTAGGCCCCCATCCCCTTCCCTAGAATGAATCCGCTCCCCTCTTGTCTCTTTCCTAAATCCCCCTCCCATACTCCCCACCCCTGTTTTGTGTTTTTTTTTTTGTTGTTTTTTTTTCTTCTCTCCTTCCCCCCTATTTGATAGCTTGGCACAGTCTCTAAATGGTTTGATTAATATATCTGATTTACAATATTCCATGGTTAATTTATGATGTTGGTAAGAACAGTTATGATATGACCTTTATATTATGTGGAAAATATTATGTGCTGATCTATCTGGACAACTAGCAATGTTTCTCTCTTCTCACAGAAATTAGCCTTTAGCACTCCCATCTGGAGAGGTGGGGGAAAAATTGGAAGCCCACAGGTAATGGACTCTAACATCCAACATTCTCTCTTGTGTCTCTTGTTATGTGTATCTGTTCTACATATTGTAATGTCCTAAAAGTACTATATTATGTACTGTTGTTATTTGCATATATGCTTTTGTTGTTCTTATGTTCATTCATTTATTTAAATAATAAAAAAATTATTTAAAAAAAAAAAAAAGAGACATTATAATGGTGATATAGCACAAGCCAAGAATATTATGGTACAATTGCAAAACGTTAAAAAGTAACATTAGAGTGGTGATATAGCACAAGCCTTGAATATTATGGCACAATTGATACTATGGTACAATTGGCAGTTAAAAGCTAATTTTAGATCAAACATGAGATTAGTCTAATTGACCGTTTATAAGGAGTGTTTGATTAAGTACCACAATTAGTATGGTAATACAATATCTGTTTCATAAGGGTCAGCAGAACATAATAATACTACTGTAGATCATTACAAATCATAAATGCTAAAAGGATATATTCAAAACTAAGCACAAGGAAGTGTTCCTATACAGAAATACATATAAGATGTTCATTAGTCAATTAGATATCACATATACAGTAAATATAGGCATTTGAATAAATATATATGTATTGTAAGTTGCTCTAACAACACATATGTACAAACGAGTAACATACCAGAGTTGCTGATATTCAGTATTAAAAAAATGTAGATTTAAAAGAGATGGGTATATAAAAGGATATCTGTATAAGCACATTTCTACATGTTTTATAGAAGATGTACCACCTCAAAGTCAGCTTTTAAACCTTTTGGATAGATACAATCTAAGTGGAATATCCATTTACATTCAATTAAGAGTAATCTTTTTTCAAAGTGCCCACCTCTCCAGTCTTTTGGTACTTTACATAGGCCCATATATTTTAAATCTGTACTTTTGCCATTGTGTTTATCTTTAAAATGTTTATAAATTGGAACATCATCCTTTTGTCATTGTGTAAGAAACTCATTGATGGTTACAGGAAGCAAATGATTTCAGTTATTTTTTCCAAGGGGTGTGCTACCAAATATTAAATTAAGGGTTCCAATAATTTTGCCCAGTTCATTTATGCAGTTTTGCGTGGAATGTATCAGATTTGGCTTTTATTTCTCCACTTTTTTTGTGTCATACCAATACAAACAAAATAAATAAACAAGAGAATGCCTAAACATTTGTAATTGCAAAAATTTTCTGGGAGAAGTGGTGCATTATCTGACAAAAATGTAAGGGTGCCATGACTGTATGTGTATATATATTCACAGTATGTATATACTGTGTATATATATATATATATATATATATATACACACACACACACACACTTACAGGAACGAACAACTGGCTCAATACTATTGTTAGCCTGTTCTATGGCAATTTATAACCTGGGTGCAGCTTTTTAGCCCAGTAATGCTTTTCACAGAGTAGAACTTTCCTATATATAAGTCTGATCCGCCTATTACGGTCAGTCCACCACTGAAATACCAGACAATTCCTCTCTGAACAAGGAACACAGCAAACCCAGACGATCATTTCGGCCTTCATTGGGCCTCGTCAGTGAGGTGTAGCCATATTCCTTTAAGCGCACTGAGCAAGGAGTCCACGTCTGTTTTCTCCTTTTTCCCATAGGGAGACTAAATACAAACAGAGAGAAGCACACTCACAGGAACGAACAACCGGCTCAATTGTTAGCTTGTTCTATGGCGATTTACCACCTGGGTGCAGCTTCTTATATATGCATGGGGTCATTTTTCAGTTAAGTAGATGAAAATATGAAAAAACATATTCATGCAATATTCATATTTAATAAAGGTTTTAACTATGTATTTACTGTAAATATTTCATATTACAATGTTCTGCACATAGCACAATATGTTCTATATATTTCTAAATAGATATTCCTATAGATATATAAATATCCTATATTATAAAAGACAAGAGTTTGTCTGAAGCCGTCATGTGCAGTTCAGACAAACTCTTGCAGCTGATCGCACGCGCACCCACCCGACAGCAGCGCGAGGACCCGGCAGCACAGCTGATCGCGCGCGCAGGGGAGAACCGGGCAGCACAGCTGATCGCGCGCGCAGGGGAGAACCGGGCAGCACAGCTGATCTCGCACGCAGGGGAGAAGGGGAGAAGGGGAGAGAGAGAGAGAGAGAGAGAGAGAGAGAGAGAGAGAGAGAGAGAGAGAGAGAGAGAATAAAATATAACACAACACGGCCCGTGTGAACGGGCTTTAGGACTAGTATATATATATATTGGATGCTTCCAATTTTGTGGTAACAGTGTGGGGAAGGTCCTTTCCTGTTCCAGTATCACTGTGCCTTTGTGCACAAAGCTACAAACTGATAGGTTGCTTTGTGTATTGTCTATTTTAAGAAGTTTTCACCAGCATACAGCTCAGTGAGATCTACAGGTGTAGTGTGTTGAGAAAATAATGATGAGTGCTTTGACAGAACTTTGGATTCACCCAGAGAATGTCCTTGTCCAGTCGACTTTCTGAAACTGCCAAGCTTTATTTTACATAGAAAAAAATACAAAATATATATAATTTTTTTTTTTTTTTAAATGCACAGAAATATACAGAGTATAATTTAAATTTGTTAAAGTTTCAAAAAAACATTCATAGTACAATCAGTGATTGCCTTTCAGTCATGGAAGTGGGGCATACTATAGTGAACAGTCCTTCAGTCATGGAAGAGGGGAATACAAGTCTGGGCCTGAGGCAGATGATGGTTGTAGGAAACTCTATTGTTAGGAAGGTTGATAGGGTGATTTGTCATCCAGAGCCCTTAAATAGAACAGTTTGCTGTCTTCCAGGGGCTCATGTTGGACATATTTTGGAGCATATTGATAGAGTGTTAGATGGATCTGGGTCTGATAAATAAACACTAAAATACACAAAATAATAAAAGAAATTATCAAAAATAAAAATGAATTACTCCTAATCTAATAGCCCTATAAAAATAACCCCCCACCCAATAAAAAAAACCCTAGCCTACACTAAACTGCCAATGGCCCTTAAAAGGCCCTTTTGCGGGGCATTGCCCGAAAGAAATCAGCTCTTTTACCTGTAAAAAAAAATACAAACAACCCCCCAACAGTAAAACCCACCACCCACACAACCACCTATATAAATAAACCTAAGCTAACCATTGCCCTGAAAAGGGCATTTGGATGGGCATTGCCCTTAAAAGGTCATTTAGCTTTTTTACATTGCCCAAACCCTAATCTAAAAATAAAACCTACTCAAAAAACCCTTAAAAAAACCTAACCCTAACCCCCCACGATCCACTTACAGTTTTGGAAGACCAGACATCCATCCTCATCCAGCTGGAGAAGTCCTCATCGAAGCGGCCAGAAGTCTTCATCCAGACGGCATCTTCTATCTTCATCCATTCGGCTCGGAGCGGGTCCATCTTCAAGACATCCGGCGCGGAGCATCCTCTTCATACGGTCTCAGCCGTACACTGAAGGTTCCCTTTAAGGGACGTCATCAAGATGGCGTCCCTTGAATTCCTATTGGCTGATAGAATTCTATCAGCCAATAGGAATTAAAGGTGAAAAATTCATATTGGCTGATCCAATCAGCCAATAGATTGAGCGTTAATCCTATTGGCTGATCCAATCAGACTTTAGAATTGAGCTTGCATTCTTTTGGCTGATTGGAACAGCCAATAGAATGCAAGCTCAATCCTATTGGCTAAAAGAGGTAAAAGAGCTGATTTATTTGTGTAAGCCAGGGTTTTTTTTATTTTGGGGGGGCTTTTCATTTTGATAGGGCTATTAGATTAGGAGTAATTCGTTTTTTTTTTATTATTCTTTTTTCTTTTTATTTTGTGTAATTTAGTGTTTATTTTTTTGTAATTTAGATAATTGTATTTTATTAATTTAATTTATTTAATTTTATTGTAATTTTAGGTGTTAGTGTAACTCAGGTTATGTTTTATTTTACAGGTAAATTTGTATTTATTTTAACTAGGTAGTTAGTAAGTAGTTAATAACTATTTACTAACTAGTCTACCTAGTTAAAATAAATACAAACTTTCCTGTGAAATAAAAATAACACCTAAGATAACTACAATGTAACTATTAGTTATATTGTAGCTAGCTTAGGATTTATTTTACAGGTAAGTATTTATTTTTAAATAGGAATTATTTAGTTAATAGTAAGTTTTATTTTGAATTATTTTAATTATGTTAAAGTTAGGGGGTGTTAGGGTTAGGTTTATGTTAGGGTTAGGGTTAGACTTAGGGTTAGGATTATGTTAGGGGTTAATATATTTATTTAGTGTTAGTGATGTGGGAGGCCATAGGTTAAGGGGTTAATAACCTTAGTATAGTGGGTTAATAAGTGTAGGTAGGTGGTGGTGACATTGGGGGAAGCAGATTAGGGGTTAATAAGTGTAGGTAGGTGGCGGCAACATTGGGGGCGGCAGATTACGGGTTAATAAATTTATGTAGGTGACGGCGACATTGGGGGCGGCAGACTAGGGGTTAACAAGTGTAGGTAGGTGGCGGCGACGTTGGGGTGGCAGATTAGGGGTTAATAAATTTATGTAGGTGGCAGCGACATTGGGGGGTGGCAGATTAGGGGTTGATAAGTGTAATGTAGTTTGCGGTGATGTTAGGGGTGGCAGATTAGGGGTGTTTAGACTCAGGGTTTATGTTAGGGTGTTAGGTTTAAACATACATTTTTTTCCCCATAGACATCAATGGTGCTGCGTTACGGAGCTTTTCATTCCGCTATCGCAGGTGTTAGGCTTTTTTTTAGCCGGCTCTCCCCATTGATGTCTATGGGGAAATCGCGCATGAGCACGTCAAAACACTGCTTGTATTTGGGTGAAGCATGGAGCTCAACGCAACCATATCGCCCGCACAAACCATTTTTTTGCAAACCTGTAAAAGCAGCACTATGAAAGGTGAGCAGTGAAAAACATCTACAAGTAATTAGCGAGCCAGTCATAACGCAAAACTTGTAATCTGGCTGTGTGTTATTTCTAGAGGCTATCAGGAAAAAACTGGATAATATTAAGGTAAATAAAACTCCAGGCCAAGATGGAATACACCCACAGGTTTTAAGGAATTTATAGACAAACCACTTCTCTTAATTTTTTAAAATTCATTATCTATAGTACCCCAGGACTGGTGTAAAGCTGATATGGTGCCACTTTTTAATAAGGGAAGCAGGGCTGATCCAGGAAGCTAAAGACCAATTAGTCTGACATCAATAGTGGGGAAGATACTTTAAGGGATTTTAAAGGATTATATTGATGAGTATATTCGTGGAAACAAGATTATGGGGTAGATTTATCATACCCTGGGCAGACATGATTCACTATAACGAATCATGTCCTGCCCTGCATCGCTAAATGCCGACAGCAT
The DNA here is from genome assembly GCF_027579735.1 of Bombina bombina. Lineage (NCBI taxonomy): Eukaryota > Metazoa > Chordata > Amphibia > Anura > Bombinatoridae > Bombina > Bombina bombina. The sequence continues at coordinate 663,816,858 of NC_069499.1, forward strand.
ATGCTGTTGGCATTTAACATTGCACAAGCAGTTCTGGTAAACTGCTTGTGCAATGCCACCCCTTTTAGATTTGCGGACAATTGGCCGCTAGCAGGTAATGTCAATCAACCCGATCGTACGAGATCGGGCGGATTGCTGTCTGCCACCTTAGAGGTGGCGAACGAGTTAAGGAGCAGCGGTTTTAGGAAGGCTCGCCCCTATGAGTTCAAATTGGCATGATTTTATGTGAAATAAATCATGTCAAACTAATCTAATTTGATTTTACAAGGAAATAAGTAAAAATATAGATAAAGGGGAATCAGTTGAGGTGATCTACTTGGATTTTGCTAAGACGTTTGATAAATGTTTGACATTGCATAAATAACTGGATAAAAGACATGGAGTAATGAGTAGTAGTAAATGTATCATACTTAGATTGGACAAAGGTATTCAGTGGAGACCCCCAGGGATCAGTACTGGACCCTTTTCATTTTAATATTTTTATTAATGACTTGGAGCAAGAATTAAATCGCAATATCTCTATTTTTGCAGATGATACAAAGTTGTTTAAAGGCAGTAGGTCAGGGCAGGAGGAACTTGCTTTACAAGGGGATCTACAAACATTAGAAGAATAGGCAGGTAAAAAGAAAATGAAATTTAATAGGGGAAAATGCTATGTTCTACATTTTGGAAGTAAAAATAAGCAGGCAATATATTATTTAAATGAAATTAGACTTTGCCAAACAGAGGAGGAACGGTATTTGGGAGAAGTAATAGTTAAAATCAAACTGCATTAATACACAAAAAAAGAAAGTACAAATCCTAAATTTAATAAAACTTAAAAGACAAAATCTAAATTGTAAAGTAAATTAATAAACATTAAGGGGCCTATCTATCAAGCTCCGAATGGAGCTTGATGCCCTGTGTTTCTGGCGAGCCTGCAGCTGCTCCATAACCCTGTCCACCTGCTCTGATCGAGTCTGCAGGGGATGGCGTTGCACCAGCAGCTCTTGTGAGCTGCTGGTGCAATGCTGAATACGGAGAGCGTATTGCTTTCCGTATTCAGCGAGGTCTGGCGGACCTGATCCGCACTGTCGGATCAGGTCCACCAGACTTTGTTAAATAGAGGCCTATGGGGGGTAGTTATCAACGTGTCTATTTTACCTGTCTTCGCCGGCGCAATACGCCCGCCTAAGCTCGCCTCACATCGCCACCGCAGACCTGCAAAAATTCGCCTAAGTTATCAAAAAAGCTGTCAAAAAGCCGCGCACCAAGTACGGGGCAATGAGCAGCGGACTGTGAGAGTTATCACTCATTCGATCTTGCTGCTCTTCGGCTTTTTTACAGCTTTCTTGCTAGCCTGTCACTAAGCACCCACACTAACTACAATGTTCTACCCACTATACCGGCGCCCCCTGCAACTAAATAAAGTTACTAACCCCTAAACCGCCACTACTAGACCCAGCCGCAACTCTTATAAATGTATTAACCCCTAAACCGCCGCTCCTGGACACCGCTGCCACCTACATTATACCCAGTAACCCCTATCCTGCCCCCCCTATACCGTCGCCCTCTATAATAAAGTTATTAACCCCTATCCTGCTGATCCCGCACTTCGCCGCAACTAAATAAATAGTTTAACCCCTAAACCGCCGCTCCCTGACCCTGCCGCAACTATAATATATGTATTAACCCCTAAACCGCCGCTCCCGAACCTATATTAAATTTATTAACCCCTATCCTGCCCCCCCTACACCGTCGCCACCTATAATAAATTTATTAACCCCTATCCTGCCCCCCACTACACCGCCGCCACTGTAATAAAATTATTAACCCCTAAACCTAAGTCTAACACTAACCCTAACACCCCCCTAACTTAAATATTAATTAAATACCGACGAATGAAGGCTCCTTTAAGGGACGTCATCCAAGATGGCGTCCCTTCAATTCCGATTGGCTGATAGGATTCTATCAGCCAATCGGAATTAAGGTAGGAAAAATCTGATTGGCTGATTGAATCAGCCAATCAGATTCAAGTTCAATCCGATTGGCTGATCCAATCAGCCAATCAGATTGAGCTCGCATTCTATTGGCTGATCGGAACAGCCAATAGAATGCAAGCTCAATCTGATTGGCTGATTGGATCAGCCGATCGGATTGAACTTGAATCTGATTGGCTGATTCAATCAGCCAATCAGATTTTTCCTACCTTAATTCCAATTGGCTGATAGAATCCTATCAGCCAATCGGAATTGAAGGGACGCCATCTTGGATGACGTCCCTTAAAGGAGCCTTCATTCGTCGGTAGTCCGTCGGGAAAGAAGGATGTTCCGCGTCGGCGGGATGAAGATTGAAGACCCCGCTTGGAAGATGACATCGCCCAGATGGAAGACTTCTTCAGCGCCGCTTGGAGGATCACTTCATTGGATGGAAGATTTCTTCAGCGCTGCTTGGAGGATAACTTCTGCCGCTCCGGGTCTCCTCTTCGGTTCCATCACTGCTCGGCTGAGTGAAGACGACTCAAGGTAGGATGATCTTCAGGGGATTAGTGTTAGGTTATTTTAAGGGGGGTTTGGGTTATATTAGGGGTATGTGGGTGGTGGGTTTTAATGTTGGGGGTTTGAATTTTTCTTTTACAGGCAAAAGAGCTGAATTCTTTGGGGCATGCCTCACAAATGGCCCTTTTAAGGGCTGGTAAGGTAAAAGAACTTTGAACTTTTTTAATTTAGAATAGGGTAGGGCATTTTTTTATTTTGGGGGGGTTTGTTATTTTATTAGGGGGCTTAGATTAGGTGTAAGTAGCTTAAAATTGTTGTAATATTTTTTAAATGTTTGCAACTTATTTTTTTTATTTTTTGTAACTTAGCTTTTTTTATTTTTTGTACTTTAGTTAGTTTATGTAATTGTATTTAATTGTAGTTATTTGTAGGTAATTTATTTAATTAATTTAATGATAGTGTAGTGTTAGTTTTAATTGTAACTTAGGTTAGGATTTATTTTACAGGTAATTTTGTATTTCTTTTAGCTAGGTAGTTATTAAATAGTTAATAACTATTTAATAACTATTCTAACTAGCTAAAATAAATACAAAGTTACCTGTAAAATAAATATAAATCCTAAGATAGCTACAATGTAATTATTAATTACATTGTAGCTATCTTAGGGTTTATTTTACAGGTAAGTATTTAGTTTTAAATAGGAATAATTTATTTAAGTATAGTGTAGTGTTAGGTGTAATTGTAACTTAGGTTAGTTTTTATTTTACAGGTTAATTTCTCTTTATTTTAGCTAGGTAGGTATTAAATAGTTAATAACTATTTAATAGCTATTGTACCTAGTTAAAATAAATTGAAATTTGCCTGTAAAATATAAATAAATCCTAAGATAGCTACAATATAATTATTATTTATATTGTAGCTATATTAGGGTTTATTTTAAAGGTAAGTATTTAGTTTTAAATAGGATTAATTTAGTTCATAATAGAAATATTATTTAGATTTATTTAATTAATATTTAAGTTAGGGGGGTGTTAGGGTTAGTGTTAGACTTAGGTTTAGGGGTTAATAAATTTATTACAGTGGCGGCTGTGTAGTGGGGGGCAGGATAGGGGTTAATAAATGTATTATAAGTGGTGACGGTGTAGGGGGGGCAGAATAGGGGTTAATAAATTTAATATAGGTTGCGGCAGTGTCCGGGAGCGGCGGTTTAGGGGTTAATACATATATTATAGTTGCGGTGAGCTCCGGGAGCGGCGGTTTAGGGGTTAATATGTATAGAGTAGCTTGCGGTGGGCTCCGGGAGCGGCGGTTTAGGGGGTAATAACTTTATTTAGTTGCGGCGGTGTAGGGGGGACAGATTAGTGGTGTTTAGACTCGGGGTACATGTTAGGGTGTTAAGTGCAGACATCTCCCATAGGAATCAATGGGATGTCGGGCAGCAGCGAACTTGTACTTTCGCTATGGTCAGACTCCCATTGATTCCTATAGGATCCGTCGCCTCCAGGGTGGCGGTTTGAAAACCAGGTACGCTGGGCCGGAAAAGTGCCGAGCGTACCTGCTAGTTTTTTGATAACTAGCAAAAGTAGTCAGATTGTGCCGCACTTGTGTGCGGAACATCTGGAGTGACGTAAGAATCGATCAATGTCAGACTGAGTACGGTGGATCGAAGTTTACATCACAAAATTCTACTTTTGCCGGTCTCTAGCCTTTGATAACTAAGGCGAATCAGCCTCGCCACAAATACGCTGTGGAATTCCAGCGTATTTGAGGTTGACGGCTTGATAACTAGACCCCTATGTGTTTGACTGAAAAGCAGTCCCAGGTATGAACATGATGAGGAGGCTTTATCCTCAAAACACATACACCTAGATTACCAGTTTTGCGTTATGGTTTTAATGCTGAAAAAACTGTCAATTTCAGTGTAAAAACCGTAACGCATCCATTACGAGTCTTGTCAGTATAGCTATACCGCAAGCATTTTAGCCTGTCATCAATCATCAATCCCGCACTCAAAAAAATTACATTGTGCGGTGAGGCTAAAATGCTTGCGTTCCAGCCTATACCGACACGATCCGTTCCACTATCTGAGACCAGTAGTTATGAGTTTTGCACAACAAAACTGTTACACAAAACTGATAAATAAAATGTTACAAAGTACACTAACACCCATAAACTACCTATAAACCCTTATTCTGCCGTCCTCCTGCATCTCAAACACTAAATTAAAGTTATTAACCCCTATTCCACTGCTCCCCGACATCGCCGCCACTAAATAAAGTTATTAACCGCTGAACCTCTGGCCTCCCACATCACCGCCAATAAATAAACTATTAATTCATAAACCATCCAGCCACTCACATCGCAAAAAAATAAATGAAACTATTAACCCCTAAACCTAACAACCCCCTAACTTTAAAATAAAATTGCAATATTCCCATCAAAATAAATTAAAACTTACCTGTGAAATAAAAAAAAGCTATCCTTAAACTATAAATTAACCTAACATAACTATTATACTAAAATTAAAATAACTATCAATTAAATAAACGAAATTGCACATTAAAAAAATCTGACACTACTAAGAAAATTTAATTATACAATAAAAAAAATACTAAATTACAAAAAATAACAAACGCTAAATTACAAAAAATAACAAATGAAATTATCCAAAATAAAAACAATTACACCTAATCTAATAGCCCTATAAAAACAAAAAAGCCCCACCCCCAAAATAAAAAAGCCTACAATACACTACCAATAGCCCTTAAAAGGGCCTTTTGTAGGGCATTGCCCTAAAGAAATCAGCTCTTTTCCCTGTAAAAAAATACAAAAACCCCATCAACAGTAAAACCCAAAACCTAACCAACCCCCAAAATAAAAATCATAACTCTAACAAAAACCTAAGCTACCCATTACCCTGAAAAGGGCATTTGTATGGGCATTGCCCTTAAAAGGGCATTTAGCTCTTTTAGGAAAGCCCAAACCCTAGTCTGAAAAAAAAACCCACCCAAAAAAGTTAGAAAAAACCCTAACACTAACCCCCGACGATCCACTTACAGTTTTTGAAGTCCGGACATCCAGGCAGCAAGAAGTCTACATCCAGGCGGCAAGGTCTTCACCTATCCATGCAGCATTTTCTATCTTCATCCTGGCGGCATCTTCTATCTTCATCCCGGCGGGGTCTTCTATCTTCATTCCGGCGTCATCTTTTATCTTCATCCCAGCAGTGCAGGGCGGGCCAATCCTTCAAGACATCCGTCGCGGAGCGTCCTCTTCATATGGTCGCCGCTGTACACTGAATCTTTAATGCAAGGGAGCCTTTTTAAAATTCCTATTGACTGATTTTTGAAATTCAAATCAGGCAATAGGATGAGAGCTATTGGCTGTTCAAATAATTTTTTTTGGGTGTTTTTTTTTTTTTTAGATTAGGGTTTGGGCTTTCTTAAAAGAGCTAGCCTGCAATACACTACCAATAGTGGGGGGTTGGTTGGCTGTTCAAATCATTTTCTTGGTGGGTTTTTATTTTTAGATTAGGGTTTGGGCTTTCTTAATAGAGCTAGCCTACAATACACTACCAATAGTGGGGGGTTGGTTGGGTGGTGGGTTTTACTGTTGGCGGGGTCTTTGTATTTTTTTACAGGTAAAAGAGCTGATTTCTTTAGGGCAAAGCCCTACAAAAGGCCCTTTTAAGGGCTATTGGTAGTTTATTATAGGCTAGGGTTTTTTTTTTTATTTTAGGGAGTCTTTTTATTTTTATAGGGTTTTTAGATTAGGTGTAACTGTTTTTATTTTCAATAATTTCGTTTATTATTTTTCGTAATTTAGTGTTTGTTATTTTTTGTAATTTAGTATTTTTTTATTTTTTGTAATTTTAGATTTAATTTGTTTTTAGTAGTGTTAGTTTTTTTAATGTGTACTATAGTTTATTTTAATTTTAGTATAATAGTTATGTTAGGTTAATTGTTAGTTTAAACTTAGTTTTTTTAATTTCACAGGCAAGTTTTTCATTATTTTAAGATAGGGATATTGTAATTTAAAATTAGGGGGTTGTTAGGTTTAGGGGTTAATAGTTTAATTTATTTTTTTGCAATGTGGGGGGCTGGAGGTTTAGGGGTTAATAGGTTTATTTAGTGGCAGTGATGTGGGAGGCCAGAGGTTTAGGGGTTAATAACTTTATTTAGTGGCAGTGATGTCGGGGAGGTGTCGGGGGGATAGGGGTTAATAACTTTATTAAAGTGGTGGCGATGTGAGGGAGTTGCGGAATAGGGGATAACAACTTTAATTAGTGGCGGCAACGTCGGGAGCGGCAGATTAGAGGTTAATAAGTTTATTTTGGTGTTGGTGATGTCGGGAGAGGTAGATTAGGGGTTAATAACTTTATTTAGGTGTCGTGATGTTGGGGGCAGTAGATTAGGGGTGTTTAGATTTAGGGTTTATGTTAGGGTGTTAGATTTAAACGTACATTTTTTCCTCATAAACATCAATGGGTTGCGTTACGTTGATCGCCATTCCGCACTTCAGGTGTTAGTTTCTTTTTCTAACACTCTCTCCCCTTTAATGTCTATGGGGAAAGTGTGCATGAGCATGTATTCTCAGCCCTTGGATTTTGTGCGGTATGAAGCTCATCACCACCATATCGCACGCACAAGTCGGCTTTTCAAAGACTTGTAATGGCAGCGCTATGGGGGTTGAAATAACGCAACTTTTGTTGTGTTTGTTTCACTTAATCTATAGCGCAAAACTTGTAATCTACGTGATAGTGAATGCTGGGATACAGCTGACCAGTCTATGTTTACCCTGCTTCTTACCTGGGAATGCTTTTCATTCAAATGTTTTCTCAGTTTTGCATTTTAAAAGTGGTTTGGCCAATTTTAAGCAAACAAGATTTTATTGTGATTGATTTTTTTTATTGTTTTATTAAACTATTGCCTTATATTGCCTTTATCAAGAGCACATCAAAAAAGCATACAAAATAACACCCAACTCAAACGCAAACACAATTGCATATTCGTATATATATATATACATACAGATATATTGAAATATCTATTTAAAAATACTAATAACATATTCCCCCATGTGCAAAACATTGGAATGTGAAATATTTACAGTAAATACACAGTATAACACTTTATTAAATATGCATACATATGCTTTTACATGTTTTCATCTACTTAACTGCAAAGGGCTCCAATGCACTTATAAATATGTGTACATATGTATACATATGTATTTATTTGTTTATATGTGTATATATTTCTGTAAAAGACATCACAAATGAAGAAGTGGAGTCCCAGGTGAATATAGTAAAAACAGTCCTTTATTATAAACGTTTAAAACGGAAATTCTTGTGAGACGCAGCTCACTTGGTCCCAACAACAGCCTTGGAGAGGAGTAGAAAGAGCGTAGCACCAGTGGCTTACATGTTTCGGCTAAATGCCGTAATCATAGCCTAAGGTGCTATGTCTCTAAGGTAGTTAAGACAGGTAGAAAACAATCTGATTGGCTAAAACACTGAAAGTGTAATTAAAAGAAAGAAACGCCCAATCTAGCACATCCTGATTATACAATTAAATTAACCCTATGTATGTCTTACCTATATGTTTTACAAAATACAAGGTATATGACAGCAAGTATATATTTAGGAATATAATCGTGATGGTGAGTGACACAATAGCAACTAGGAGAGAGGCACATTGATGAAATATGACTGAAAAGAAAGAACCTATATTTCAGTTAATGGCAAGCTGGAAAATACACCTTACAATAGCTTCGATAAATATATTAACTGAATAGGTATAGTGAGTTGGTATAGATACCAACTCACTAGAAATACAAAGAATACAAAAAATACAAAAGATGGTCCATGTCACAGACATAGTACCCATAGTTAGTATATCAGTAATCTGTTGCATGTGATGTTCAGAAAAGTCAAAGCAAAAATACACATGGATGTATGTGAATATATGAATATAGAATATGGACAAAAGGGGGTAAAAGGGGGTAAAAGGGAGCAAGTTACAGGTCACTAACACTATATAAAAGTATGTGTGATATAAACAGCAGGAATATGTCAATATCATGCAAGGACCACTCATAAATACCCCCTCTGTCTATAGCTATGTTAACGATGTGTAGTATGTAAATATGTAGATTTGTAGATATGTAAATATGTGTTGATTCACTCCCAAAAATTGATCAAATCAAATTTGGAGTTCAGACCCTGAGGGAGTCTGGTTTTTAATTGAAAGATCCAATAGGTTTCACGTTTAGCTAAAACTTTGTCTATATCACCCCCCCTATTGGGGACTTTGGCTTGTTCAATAGCTGTCCATCTAAAGGAGTCTAGGCTACAATTGTGTTTGGTGGCAAAATGTTGCACTAGGGGAGTTGTGGCCTTACCCCTTGTTAGGGAGGAGATATGTTCTCTTATTCTTGAGTTGACGTCCCTAGACGTGAGACCAACATATTGAACATTGCAGAAAATGCAAGTGACAAGGTATATGACATAGGTACTGGTACAGTTTAAACAGGATTTGATGGAATAGGTAGTCCCTGTTACTGTAGATTTAAATTCACTCGTGGTTTGTACATAGTCACATGGTCTACACTTTTTGTGTCCACATTTATACATGCCCTGATGTCTCAACCAAGAGCTAGTATGTTGTGTTGTGGGCCTAAGTTGTGTAGGAGAAAGTATAGAAGCTAGAGTGGCGCACTTCTTATAAGAGCATCTAATACCATTTTTTACTACATCAGTTAACTTGTCATCTGCAATTAGTAGGGGAAAGTGTTTTTTGATTATATTGCAAACTTCATGGTATTGAGCACTATATTCAGTAACAAAATGTACACCTTGAAAGTTGCTATTTGTGTTCTTGCATCTATCAAGTAGCATAGACTGTCTGGGGATAAGGTCCACCTGTTGTCTTGCCTGTTTAATATGTCTTTTGGAGTATTGTCTAGATCTAAGTCTATTTTCTAGTTGACTTGCCTCATGTTTGTAATCTTCCTCTTTGCTGCAATTCCTTTTTATCCTCATAAACTGGCCTTTGGCCACAGCATAGGCAGTGTTGGTAGGATGACAGGAATTTGCCATGCAAAAGAGTATTGCCTGTTATAGGCTTGCGAAAGACCTTTGTGGAGATTGTGCCATCACGATTGCCACTTAGGGTTAGGTCAAGGTAGTCAATGTTGACAGTATCAGAGATGAAGGTGAAACTCAAGTTCAACTCATTCTGATTCAGCCAAGAGACAAATTTAGGCACCTCATCTATAGGTCCAGACCAAATGCAAAGCAGGTCATCTATGTATCTCTTATAGAAATACATAGATGACCTGTAGGGATTACCATCTCCATAGATGCAATTGATTTCCCAATAACCAAGGTACAGATTCGCATAAGAGGGGGCAAATTTCGCCCCCATTGCTGTACCTCTTTTCTGGAGGTAATAGTCAGTCTCAAAACAGAAAAAATTGTGTGTAAGTAAAAATTCCAGCACACGGATGATGAAGGTTTGAAAATCTTCAGTATAATCTGTATAGTTTACTAAAAAGTATTTTATGGCCTTGATACCTTCTGGGTGGGGTATAGATGAGTACAAAGAGACTACATCTATTGTAACCCACACAAAACTATCTTTCCATTTGAGATTTGACAATAGGTTGATAATGTGTTTTGTATCTTTAGTATAGGAAAGTAAGGTGTTTACTAACGGTTGCAGAATAGCATCAAGCCAAGATGAAAGTCTCTCTAATAGGGAATCTACCCCACTAACAATGGGGCGTCCCTTGACATTAGTTAAAGATTTATGAACCTTTGGAAATAGGTGGAACATGGGTGTCTTGGGATGTTGTACATACAGAAATGAAGCAGTCTGTTCGTTCAGAAACCCATGTTCCACACCATCATCCAAAATTTCAAGGAGTTCCCTTTTAAATCTAGCTGTGGGATTAGTGGTCAAAGGAATGTATTCCTGTGGATTGTGCAATTGACGGTGTGCTTCCGCTATATAATCTGATTTATCAAGGACAACAATGCTACCACCTTTATCGGCCGGACGTATGACAATACTGGTGTCATTTTGTAAGGAGGTCATAGCTTGCCTCAATCTTTTCGGCAAGTTTTGAGTATACCCTGTGGGATTGTCATTAAGAGTTTGTAAATCTCGTTCAACCCTTTTGTCCATATTCTATATTCATATATTCACATACATCCATGTGTATTTTTGCTTTGACTTTTCTGAACATCACATGCAACAGATTACTGATATACTAACTATGGGTACTATGTCTGTGACATGGACCATCTTTTGTATTTTTTGTATTCTTTGTATTTCTAGTGAGTTGGTATCTATACCAACTCACTATACCTATTCAGTTAATATATTTATCGAAGCTATTGTAAGGTGTATTTTCCAGCTTGCCATTAACTGAAATATAGGTTCTTTCTTTTCAGTCATATTTCATCAATGTGCCTCTCTCCTAGTTGCTATTGTGTCACTCACCATCACGATTATATTCCTAAATATATACTTGCTGTCATATACCTTGTATTTTGTAAAACATATAGGTAAGACATACATAGGGTTAATTTAATTGTATAATCAGGATGTGCTAGATTGGGCGTTTCTTTCTTTTAATTACACTTTCAGTGTTTTAGCCAATCAGATTGTTTTCTACCTGTCTTAACTACCTTAGAGACATAGCACCTTAGGCTATGATTACGGCATTTAGCCGAAACATGTAAGCCACTGGTGCTACGCTCTTTCTACTCCTCTCCAAGGCTGTTGTTGGGACCGAGTGAGCTGCGTCTCACAAGAATTTCCGTTTTAAACGTTTATAATAAAGGACTGTTTTTACTATATTCACCTGGGACTCCACTTCTTCATTTGTGATGTCTTTTACCAGCATTTGAGCCCAGGTCTCTAACTCCTCTTCTGCTGCCGGACCGGGTGAATACGCTGACTTTCGCACACACACCCTTTCTCCTACGTCACGCGGTGACGCGTATCGAGCTGCAGACCGGGTTTTGCGAGAGGCGGAAGGAAGAGAAGTCGGCAGACACGCTGCCATCGGATGTTGTTCCGTTGTTACAAGGACTTTCTCACTTCGGTGCTACAGGTACACCTCTCTATTTTGGCTCACTATACAATTGTTTGGGGGTGTTTGTGTTATATTAAGTCCCGGTGCCAGGCTTGGCTCACTATACTACACACGGACTTTAGTGACAACCATTTCCTTCCTTGCTTACATTGTGTCTGGGTATTTACTGGTGATACCCTGGTTCTCACTTAAACATAACGTGTGTGCTATTACCGGCAGCTACACATATACGCAGGCTTTTACAAACCTTCTTTTTATGATACTATATATCTTGAAGTATATACTTGAGGAGTTACACTTTCCGGCCTAAACTGTGTTCCATATAACATAGAACATGGAAGGCCCAACACAGCCACAATTTTATTCCCTCATGTCAGCCACAGCAAGAATCTATACAGAAACTGAATGTGCAAAGATCTTTTCTGATGATCAAGGGACTTTATCGTTACCTACATTGTTTGAATCTCTGGAGAATCTCCTATTTAAAGAAATCAAAGCTCAATGGGACATTTGGACATTCCAATCCTATATAAAAGCTAAGATGATTCCAAGGGGTCTGCGAATTCTTAAGTTTCCCACTTTTGAAGTAGATACTAATGATAAAGACTTTGTAAATGCATGGAATAATGTATTATCTGAATGCTCATTTCAACTTATGCAATTATTAATCCAAATTAGAACTCAACATTTACAAGACATTAAAATTGAGATTGATACATTACAATTAGAACTCAACAAACGAAGCACAGATCCTGATTTTTCTAAATTTGACACAATTCTACAGACATCTTTAGCTAAGGGCAAACAAGTAATAATGGAGAATAAACATGTCAAATTTATTAGAGATAAAACAGATTATTTGAAGGATTCAGTCTACTTATGGAGCAAAAAACAAAGAAGAGAATACAGACGCAATACACCTAAACCAAACAAACAGAAAGGCAAACGCAGAAATCGCAATAGACACAACAAATCTGTAACTTTCTCAGACAGCGATACAGACAGATCAGATAAATCTTCAGATGAAAATCTCTCTACTAGTGAGGAAGAGGTGGGCACACTCACACGAATAAATACAATGACCAACCAACAGTCAGGCATTCTAAAAACGGCTCCACAAACTGTATCCACTGTCAATAATACACCATTAGGTTCAAACTCCACAGATAAAAGACAAACAGGTGCACATAGAGCTAAATATGTCACTACCAACACTAATACCAACACACACACTCCCTACACACACATAGGTACTGGTAATAGTATGTGTGATCAATCCACTCTAGAACAGGTTTTTCCTCTGGCACAGACACCACAGGGAATAGGAGTTACATTACAAGCCAATCCAGACAATTCAGACAGGTATCCGGTGAGGGGAAATCGTACTCTAACGAAATACAAGTAGACTCAGTTATCAATCTATCTTCCCTTCAACTTACTAAAGATCAGCTAGAACTACTTAGCTTAGGCCTAGGCTTTGCTCCTACGACAAAATTTGATATATTTCAGACAATGATAGATGTGAATCGTCTTGTCAGAAATATTACTTTGAAAAAACATTTTTCTGCCAATGCTTCAGAAGGTACTTTGTATAGTGATAATCCGACTTCGAATCCACATACTATAGAATCCTTTACTGAGGCATGTGATGTTTTAAATTTGCAACATTTATACTCTGAATCTTTTTCCAATCAGGGAACAATCAACAATGCTGCCACCTTTAAAGAAAAATCAAAATTTTATCCTATTCAAAGTAGGGGTCAGATTATAGAGACATTTCACTCTCGGGTTGAACGAGATTTACAAACTCTTAATGACAATCCCACAGGGTATACTCAAAACTTGCCGAAAAGATTGAGGCAAGCTATGACCTCCTTACAAAATGACACCAGTATTGTCATACGTCCGGCCGATAAAGGTGGTAGCATTGTTGTCCTTGATAAATCAGATTATATAGCGGAAGCACACCGTCAATTGCACAATCCACAGGAATACATTCCTTTGACCACTAATCCCACAGCTAGATTTAAAAGGGAACTCCTTGAAATTTTGGATGATGGTGTGGAACATGGGTTTCTGAACGAACAGACTGCTTCATTTCTGTATGTACAACATCCCAAGACACCCATGTTCCACCTATTTCCAAAGGTTCATAAATCTTTAACTAATGTCAAGGGACGCCCCATTGTTAGTGGGGTAGATTCCCTATTAGAGAGACTTTCATCTTGGCTTGATGCTATTCTGCAACCGTTAGTAAACACCTTACTTTCCTATACTAAAGATACAAAACACATTATCAACCTATTGTCAAATCTCAAATGGAAAGATAGTTTTGTGTGGGTTACAATAGATGTAGTCTCTTTGTACTCATCTATACCCCACCCAGAAGGTATCAAGGCCATAAAATACTTTTTAGTAAACTATACAGATTATACTGAAGATTTTCAAACCTTCATCATCCGTGTGCTGGAATTTTTACTTACACACAATTTTTTCTGTTTTGAGACTGACTATTACCTCCAGAAAAGAGGTACAGCAATGGGGGCGAAATTTGCCCCCTCTTATGCGAATCTGTACCTTGGTTATTGGGAAATCAATTGCATCTATGGAGATGGTAATCCCTACAGGTCATCTATGTATTTCTATAAGAGATACATAGATTACCTGCTTTGCATTTGGTCTGGACCTATAGATGAGGTGCCTAAATTTGTCTCTTGGCTGAATCAGAATGAGTTGAACTTGAGTTTCACCTTCATCTCTGATACTGTCAACATTGACTACCTTGACCTAACCCTAAGTGGCAATCGTGATGGCACAATCTCCACAAAGGTCTTTCGCAAGCCTATAACAGGCAATACTCTTTTGCATGCAAATTCCTGTCATCCTACCAACACTGCCTATGCTGTGGCCAAAGGCCAGTTTATGAGGATAAAAAGGAATTGCAGCAAAGAGGAAGATTACAAACATGAGGCAAGTCAACTAGAAAATAGACTTAGATCTAGACAATACTCCAAAAGACATATTAAACAGGCAAGACAACAGGTGGACCTTATCCCCAGACAGTCTATGCTACTTGATAGATGCAAGAACACAAATAGCAACTTTCAAGGTGTACATTTTGTTACTGAATATAGTGCTCAATACCATGAAGTTTGCAATATAATCAAAAAACACTTTCCCCTACTAATTGCAGATGACACGTTAACTGATGTAGTAAAAAATGGTATTAGATGCTCTTATAAGAAGTGCGCCACTCTAGCTTCTATACTTTCTCCTACACAACTTAGGCCCACAACACAACATACTAGCTCGTGGTTGAGACATCAGGGCATGTATAAATGTGGACACAAAAAGTGTAGACCATGTGACTATGTACAAACCACGAGTGAATTTAAATCTACAGTAACAGGGACTACCTATTCCATCAAATCCTGTTTAAACTGTACCAGTACCTATGTCATATACCTTGTCACTTGCATTTTCTGCAATGTTCAATATGTTGGTCTCACGTCTAGGGACGTCAACTCAAGAATAAGAGAACATATCTCCTCCCTAACAAGGGGTAAGGCCACAACTCCCCTAGTGCAACATTTTGCCACCAAACACAATTGTAGCCTAGACTCCTTTAGATGGACAGCTATTGAACAAGCCAAAGTCCCCAATAGGGGGGGTGATATAGACAAAGTTTTAGCTAAACGTGAAACCTATTGGATCTTTCAATTAAAAACCAGACTCCCTCAGGGTCTGAACTCCAAATTTGATTTGATCAATTTTTGGGAGTGAATCAACACATATTTACATATCTACAAATCTACATATTTACATACTACACATCGTTAACATAGCTATAGACAGAGGGGGTATTTATGAGTGGTCCTTGCATGATATTGACATATTCCTGCTGTTTATATCACACATACTTTTATATAGTGTTAGTGACCTGTAACTTGCTCCCTTTTACCCCCTTTTACCCCCTTTTGTCCATATTCTATATTCATATATTCACATACATCCATGTGTATTTTTGCTTTGACTTTTCTGAACATCACATGCAACAGATTACTGATATACTAACTATGGGTACTATGTCTGTGACATGGACCATCTTTTGTATTTTTTGTATTCTTTGTATTTCTAGTGAGTTGGTATCTATACCAACTCACTATACCTATTCAGTTAATATATTTATCGAAGCTATTGTAAGGTGTATTTTCCAGCTTGCCATTAACTGAAATATAGGTTCTTTCTTTTCAGTCATATTTCATCAATGTGCCTCTCTCCTAGTTGCTATTGTGTCACTCACCATCACGATTATATTCCTAAATATATACTTGCTGTCATATACCTTGTATTTTGTAAAACATATAGGTAAGACATACATAGGGTTAATTTAATTGTATAATCAGGATGTGCTAGATTGGGCGTTTCTTTCTTTTAATTACACTTTCAGTGTTTTAGCCAATCAGATTGTTTTCTACCTGTCTTAACTACCTTAGAGACATAGCACCTTAGGCTATGATTACGGCATTTAGCCGAAACATGTAAGCCACTGGTGCTACGCTCTTTCTACTCCTCTCCAAGGCTGTTGTTGGGACCGAGTGAGCTGCGTCTCACAAGAATTTCCGTTTTAAACGTTTATAATAAAGGACTGTTTTTACTATATTCACCTGGGACTCCACTTCTTCATTTGTGATGTCTTTTACCAGCATTTGAGCCCAGGTCTCTAACTCCTCTTCTGCTGCCGGACCGGGTGAATACGCTGACTTTCGCACACACACCCTTTCTCCTACGTCACGCGGTGACGCGTATCGAGCTGCAGACCGGGTTTTGCGAGAGGCGGAAGGAAGAGAAGTCGGCAGACACGCTGCCATCGGATGTTGTTCCGTTGTTACAAGGACTTTCTCACTTCGGTGCTACAGGTACACCTCTCTATTTTGGCTCACTATACAATTGTTTGGGGGTGTTTGTGTTATATTAAGTCCCGGTGCCAGGCTTGGCTCACTATACTACACACGGACTTTAGTGACAACCATTTCCTTCCTTGCTTACATTGTGTCTGGGTATTTACTGGTGATACCCTGGTTCTCACTTAAACATAACGTGTGTGCTATT